>NW_010223695.1:0-8858 GCF_000690775.1 Eurypyga helias | reverse complement strand
CCTTTATTATATGAGACTTCCAGGTCCTTGTGTTCTGGAGTTCATTAATAGGTGTTACAGATGCAGTTGAGAGACCTCTAAGTACAGCCCTGTGGAGGTTCATCAACCCTTTTCCGGTGGCATGCTCCATTCAGAAGACCACTTTTCTTATAAAAAAAATAACCAATAACAACTTTATTTATTTTCCCTCCCCTTCTACTCCATCCACCAGTCCTTTGTGAAGGGGCACAAATGCTAGGCCTTCAGTTATGGGATACTTGTTTGAATTCAGTACCCAGCTAAACATAGCCAGCATGGTACAGGGCAATGGTAATTAGAAGAAGTAATTGGCTGTTGAAGCTGCTGATGCAGAATGCAAGCAGGGAAGGGAGCTGGAGAGGTTTCAAAAAATTTGATTGCCTTTTCTTTCCTAGTGTGACTTTAGAATGAAACCTGCAGTTATGATAGCTGGAAAAAACAACTTTTTCATGTTTGATCTGCTCTTGTCCTTCAGGGCATGGCAAAGGTGCCTTTAAATAAAACTCAGTCATACCTGAAGGAGGAGAGCTGTGTAATTAGGCGTGTTACAGGGTGACTCTTCATTCCACCGGGGCATCTGATGCTGGCATTGTTTGGACATGAGGTTGAGGCTAGCGGGGCTGCTCCTGTGTGTCATCCTGGGTACTGTTCTTCCCAAGGACCACACATCCATGAAGCTCACCCAGCCGAGGGCACAGTGATGGAGTTAGAGCCTCACGGTAAAGATGCACTCCCGGTTCATGGGAGACAAAGGGAGATTTTGGTGGTGTTGGGGAATCACTTGCTCCTAGCTCCCAGTGGTACACCATCACAAGATGCGCTTCCAGCAGCGCACAGCTCCTTCAGATGAGGCCAAAGCATGACGTGCTCAAGAGAAGGGCGATGAGGTTATCCAGTTCTTGTCCTCAGTATGTCATCACTTATTGATACAAATTTTCTGACAAGAATTTGTGAATAATATGGAGGAGTTTAGATGTTTTTGCTGAGTGATATATTAAAAATGAGCTGTCTTCACGCTATATTGAATATTCTCTGTGTATGTGTTGACTTTTCATGTGCTGGTCTGGCATACACAGAGGGTACACGGCCTAACTTGGGCCAGGAAAGGTAATTCTCCATTAATAACACCTGTTTTGCCCCTTGGGTGAAATATGGTAGCTCAGTCTGTACTACATTGCCTGCATTTCCTTCCGTGTCCAAGGGAGAGGGACTGTCATGTGACTGGTTATATGCTGGTCACCAAAGTACTTATCCATGAGTCTGCCTCAACTGATGGTGTCTGGTAGATAAGGCTGGATTAGTTGCCCAGACTAAGAAAAGTTTGCCCAGAAGACACAGCGCAGAATTGCTGTAGGTCCACACACATTACCTGTGTTACTCCTGTCCTGCCAACCCTGTACATTTCTTCTGCTGCGTTAAAACATGTTCTGTTTCTGCCCTTCCAGATGACACTTCACAAAGACCCGGAGAGCGAAGACTTTGGATTCAGTGTGTCGGATGGCCTGTTAGAAAAAGGTGTCTATGTAAATATGGTCCGTCCGGATGGGCCAGCAGATCAGTGTGGCCTCAAGCCATATGACAGAGTGCTTCAGGTAATAAGTACAAAATGCAGTTCTGGAGGCTGGGACGGAGTGAATGAGTGGCTGAGAGGAAGAGAGAAGTGACACCCATCCATGGCAGCACTAACTTTAATGAAAGGTAATAGTTAGCCAACTAGGTGAGCACTTAGCCACTAAGTGCACAATGAAACCCGTGTTTTACAGTAAGGAATCACAAGGTAGTACCCCCAGGTGATAGCCCAAGTGACACCTCTTCCAGCACCCAGCCTGCCTGGCACTGGTCTTTTTGGGCTTGGGTAGCTCAAAACAATGGGAAAGCTGTGTTGCTTCCCCCTCTCACCCTCAGTCCTTTTCCTGTCATCTAAGAGGGTGATTTTCAGATAAACTAGATTGTGTTGACCAGTATGTGTTCCTGCAAAGCCACATGTGGAGTTAAGCAGTGTTTGTGAAATTCTGTGCATGCTATTGACAACTAAAAGAGTTTTCTAGGAAACACATCCCTCGCCAAGGTGTTTTTCATGGATATTTTAATTTGAAAGATACTTGATCTGAAATAGCTGATGCAGAAACAGAGTAAGAACTCCGGTCAAACCACAGTCTGTGTTAAATGTGACCTGGGCATATCAAACTACCAAGTAAGAGCATGGTGAGGATTGGAGAGGAGATTTATATGGATGAAAAGCAACTATTTTAGCTTTGGGGCAACTCAAACAGCAACTGAGAAAGTACAACCCCGATGGAAAAATTGCCACCATTTGAAAATACAGATATTGTGACCATATTTGGAAGCACTCAGGAAGATGTTTAGTTTTACTAATTTCTAGGCGGGGGTTGTTAGCAGTAGGATTAGAGCCAATATATTATGTACATCAGGTAACTGGAGAACTGGCAGCGCTGTGGGGAACCTTGTTTAAGCTTGTTATGGTCTCTAGCCAGTTGGCTCCTTCACAATTATTCCTTCTCGGCTTCAAATAAAAGATGGTGCAAGTATGAACAAGAAGCTAATTAGGCTCTGGGCTGCCTTTCTGTTGAATGTTGGATGTGTCGCTTTTTGTGAAGGCCAAGTGCTGTGGGAGCCATGCCCGAAATCCTAAACAGAGTGGCATGGAGACTTTCGACACCCCCCTTCCACATGCTGCGCCGCATGGCTACAAGAAGACGAGGCGATTGCCATCGTGTTGACACGTGCAGTTGTGAATAAGGGAGACCTGGTACAGGCAACTCCCGACAAGGAGCACAGAGGTGCATTGGTGAGGATGCTTCACAGCGCTGCTGATTATGGGTATGATGTGCCTGAAGGCCAGCGAAAGACCTCGTCCTGCTGTAACAGACTCTCTGCTCTCAGCTGGATGGAGTAGCCAGGGTTCTGCACTGGAACTGCCTGGCTGGCGTAGAGCAAAGCCAGAGCAAGCTCCTGGCTTATCTTTCCTTGTCTACGTGTGGTTTAGAAATTGTCCTTAGTTACTATGCTGTAAGGGGTATTGGAGTCAACTGTGGACACCTTCTAGTGCAGGGAGACTTTGCTGCCATCACAGAGCCCTGCTCCATGGGCATGCATTAATGCTGGGAAAGGGTTTTGGATGGAAGGGTTGCATGGACTCATCCAACCCTTACCCAGAGAAGGAAGCAAAGCCTGGCCCCAGGTGTTATGTTGACTCCAGAGGTGGGTGGGAAATTCCTTTCTGCCTTCCCTGCTTCCCCTCCCTGTGCTGTTTGCCAGCCCCCTCTATCACGAAGCTGTCATGGCACCAAGCCCAGATGCTGTGGTAGCTGTAGGCGAGAGAGCTGGGGTGTTTCTTGCAGGTGACCCAGCCTAGAAATGTGCTTGGAGGTCTGCAAGAGACAGCAGTAAAAGTGTTTGCAACTGCTGAATCCTGCAGAGAGAATTTGCAGCTATCTTCTGAGCCCATATGAGACTCATGTGAAATGAAGGATGTAAATGGAGAGAGGAGAAGCAGAAACTGTTCAGTATAGCCTCAGTTTACTGCTGGCTGAGCTGAAAAATGGTTGGCAGAAGCCTCAGGGTCTGAGCTGTATTTGTTTTCTAGGCACTGAATATCCCGCATCACAGACTTAAGGCCAGTAAAAACCACGATGGCAAAAAAATCATGGAAATGGCAACCTTTCTCCTACAGACTTGAACTGGAGAATTGGGTTCGAGCCCTGCAGTGTTAGCGCTTTTAATACTGCCCCAGGCACTGAGGGTCAGGGTTCATGCCAGGTGTTTTTCCCCTTCCTTATACCAATTACGACATCATTTCTCAGCTGTGCATGGATGTGCTCAGTCTAAAGGGTGTCCCTGCTCTGCTCTGAACCTGGAATCAGGGACCCCCAGGAGCTGTGTGTTTTCACAGGTGTGGGTTTAGCACCAGCCTTGCATTTTCTGACTAACAAACATGGTCTTTCTGTTGTTCCTCCCCATGGCTTGTCCTAAATCCATCCCGGCAGGTAAACCGTGTCCGAACAAGAGACTTTGACTGCTGTCTGGCTGTTCCCTTGATTTCGGAGGCTGGAGATAAGCTGGACCTGGTGATTAGCCGAAACCCCTTGGCACTGGCTGCCAACGCTCCCCCGGAGGGGAACGGAGAGCTGCTGGCACGGGTGGCCTGTGGCGCCGAGGTCAAGGCAAGCATCCAGACGCTCTGAGCAGCAGGAGCAGAGCACACGGTGCCCAGGGCCTATGCTGAGCCGTTGTGGTATTTGGGGTGTTTTTCCTGGTTTTTGCACTGGTATTTGTAAATGCTGTGTGTACCATAACCTGCAAGTGGGGAGGTGGGTCTTCAGTTGAGCTGTTGCCTGTAGACCACCAAATATTGTTGGGGGGAGGTCAGAGCTGGATGCACATCTCGGGCCTTGGGCAGCGCCGGTGATGGGATGAGCTGCCAACGGGAGGAAGGAGCATCCACAGCCATTCCCTGTGGCAGGGTATACCCCTGTGCCCAGCCATCGGGGTGTGCCGGCTCCTGCCTCTGACACCTTCCTCACCCTGAAGGCCTTGGCCATCCTTTAACACACATGGTGCTATTATGTTCCTTGTTTGCTTGGTTACTCGCATACAGCAACACTGAAACGCCTTTCCTTTTCTGTTGTGCCCAGATCCGTCCTTTAAACTCTCCTGATAAATCTATTTCCGCAACCCCTTGCACTCCTGGTGCAGGACTGTGGAGAACCCTGTTTAAAAGACATTTCAGAATGTGCTGGAGGGTGGCTAGATGCAATTCTTGTTCAAGAATTGGTATTTTCAACAATCTCCTGCCAGCCCCATCTGCACTCTCCCACCAGGGCTGGCTTGTCCTGCAGTGGGATGAGGCACATCATCTCAACATCGATTCCCATGAGCAATGTGGTTACCTGTGCTGGAGGAGTTACTACAGAGCAAGAGGCCGTACCTACGGCTAAAGGCCATGAATACCTGCCCAAATCCTCAGCCCCCTTGTTTGTCTGGGCTTTATGGAGATTTCTTGCTTGCAAACCTGCCCTGTGCCCGCAAGTAGATAGAATAGTGATCTTCCCAGGGCTGTCCCTGACGTTTCGAATTAGTAACGCCTTGTCATCTCCCATCAGTCAGAGGCATGAGAAGCCTTTCGTTAGACAGAGGTTGTGTCCCCCACCTAGTCCGAGCGGTGTGTGTGCCCATGTGGGTTTGGCTGCTCGCCCCTGGTCCACCTGCCTGTGCCTGTCGCTGGCCTCTCTGTGGCTTGGCAAGCATGCTGCCCCATAGTCGCTCCCCTCCCTCGCCAGCACCCCAGCCCTGCGGGGAAGAGGGGCTGGGATGTTTGCATCGGTTTCCTCATCTGCCTGCCACGTTTCACGTATTAGCACTTTATGATGTTCATGTCCGGTGGTGGCGTGAGCCTGGCATCGTTTTCCCTGGAAAGGCTCAGGCATTGCGGAGACAAGGAGACCCACTGTCCCTGTTCCCTGCTCACCCTTTCAGTTCCTGCGCCGCTGTCCGTGGAGCGGTGGTGCACGTGGGGTGTTGGGTGGGCATACGCAGCGCGTTTGTCGCTTTGCTGAGCCAGGACTTGTCCCCTCACCGTCTGTCCCCGAGCTACTTTGCGACTCTGTCCCTCCGCGATAGCGCGACGTATCAGGGTGTTTCTTCCAGACGTGTGTCCGGCCCCATCCAGCTATTTGTCGTTGTAGCCATTTTCTCTTCGAGTATGCAATATCCCATACCATTGCTGCCACAACTAGATAACGTGCCATAATTGATACTGTGGAGCATTGACAGTGCAGCCTAAAGTGTTTTTATATGCAATATTCTGAGCAGAGGAAGCTCAGTAGGGCTTCTCATAGGTTTTTAATGAAGACTTTTATTAAAGGCTTTAAAAAAAAAAAAAAAAGAAAAACTTGGTCCTTGTATCCCTTCCTATGCATTTTGAATGATATGAAGATGAAATGCATTACTTAAATGTGTATTTTTATCCATATATTAGAGTGTATTCCTTGTAAAGTATTTTTATATGCTAATTTTCTTATGTATCTATGAAAGCACAATATTTAAAAGTACAGCATTTCAAAGAATATTTTAGTCCTGTTTTGGACCTATTTGTAAATCTCTGTATTTAATTGGGATTGCAATGACTTTGACTCTTTCTTTTTTTTAATTAAATAAAAGCAAATGAAATGCTTTTGTTTTAGTTCATGTCTGTTTCTGCTGGAGGACGACAGTGAGGCAACACCCTACTTCAAGCCCTATTTTAACTTGCCAGAGGACCCCAGGTAAGAGACACCTCGAAGGACAAGGGGGGAAGGCACACAGGGTTTTGCTGTGGGGTCACTGCTTGCAGGGCTACTGGTGTGGGGCTGCGGTTGTCCTTTGTCACTCTCTGGCAGTGGGAATTGGGGACAGTTGCTTTTCTCTCTGTGGACACGGAGGTGCTTTGGTGCTTTTGCTGTAGCTCTTAGATGATCTGGATCTGTAGATCTCAGCTGGAGATGCCTGTGCCCATGGTCACAACATCACTTGCAGCTTCACTTGGCCACACTGGAAATCTCACTGGGTTAAATCTCAAAGATTCCACGCAAGGAAATCTCCTTGGCTACTTCATGACAAAACACTGGTGCAGCAAAGCTACGACGTGACTACGGCAGTGTTAGCAAAGCTGTGATTAATCCCTGGGGATGGGTTAGGAAACTGCTGGAGGAGGATGTGCTCAGCACCCTGTAGCTGCCATGGGGAGCTGCACTGTGGTAGCCAAATCATCCCACCTCTGAAAACAGACATCCAAGGAGATGACTGTGGTGAACCCAGGGGGTAGTTCCTTATCTGCCTACGTTGTGGATTTCTTCCCTTTGCTCTTACAGAGGGGCCTGGGGCACTGCTGCCCTCCCAGCTTGGGCAGCGCAGCCTGGGATGCTCCCTGGAGAAGGCCATAGAGAACCTCTGCTCACCGGCAAGGAAAGGGTGAGCTGGGTTTTGCAACCCTTCATGGCCAAGTGGGTAACGCAGGAATTTTCAGAGGCTGAGCGTGGTATGGAAATACTCCTGGTTAGACCTGGGGAATCATTGCCACGTAAACAAGCTTTATCTGCCATCTCTGGCTGCCCTCCTGGGGTGCAGATTTCAGAACAAGGCCCTTCACACGTTTGGCACCTGGGACTTGCCAGAGCTGTGCAGAGCCAAGCGAGGCGATGGCAGGTGTGATGGGTGTCTGTGCAATGTGATCGATGGGGTTTCGGTGCGTAGAGCAGGTAAAAGGTTACCACAGTGCTGCTCCCCTGGTATGTGCTGCCGGTTGCCTCGGTGTGCAGCACATCCTCCCGCTCACATCACCCTGTGTCCCGTGGACCTCAGCTGAGGGAGCCAGCTGCAGCCGTGGGCAGGTGACATGAAGCCCTTCGGCAGCAGCTCGTGGTGCTTAGTGGCTTTTATTTATTTTACTTTGAGCTGAGATGCGTTGTAGTTGCTGGCTGTGCCAATATCAGGCTGCTCAGCCCAGGCATCGAAGGCTTTGTCAGTGGGAGGAGGAATCCCTGACAGACTCAAATTGCACTCAGCAAAATAACCAATGAAGCCAAAAAACCCCACCCCAAATCAAGACAGCTTTGGGGCTAATCCTGGGCATGGAGTGCTGGAGCCTCAGCAGCGATTAGGGCCTGATGCATGAATGCTGAGCAGCTTTACATTTCACAAATAGTAGCCACCTACATGTTTTTTTCCTTTCCCAACCTCAAATCAGGACTTAAGGAAAGACCTTTGGTTTAACCTTCATCTGCTTGACTCAACAGGCCATCACCAAGACTTAAATGCCCACTCCCATACACCAGGAAATGTTGGGTTTATTTCTTTCTTCCTATTGGACTTTCTGATGCATGTGAATCCCCCTGGCAGTGGTGCCGTGCGGCCGTGATAGTACAGGTAGCAGCGGGCAGTGCCCGGGGATCGGCTGAGTCGGGGTGGCTCAGCCCAATGGCAAGACCCGCGTCCCTCTCAGCTGCCCTCTTCTCCCTGTGCTCCCGTGAAGAGGCCAAGGAAAGCTGCTGTCTGCAGGGACAGGCTTGTGAGTACATCAGGGTGCTATTTGTAAGATAAAAAGAGGGAAATGGGGGTGAGGGAGCTAATTTCTCATGGCCTGGTAAGACTTGGCAGGTGTCTTACCAACCAAAGCACCAGTGAAGGGGGGGGGCGTAGGCTGGGTGAGACCAAACCGACGTGGGTTGGGGCTGGCACTGACCCTTAGTCACGGTCAGCCAAAGTCATTGCTGGGGGCAGGGAGAAAAGACAAGAAGCCCAACAAACCAAACCCCTGTTGCTGAGCCAGGGATGTTTTAGCTCTTGCTGAGCAGTGCTTACACAGCGTCAAGGCCTTTCCTGCTGCTCACACTGCCCTGCCAGCAAGTAGGCTGGGGGTGCACAGGGTGTTCCAGGAGAGCTGACCCAAGAGATACCCCACGCTGTGTGATGGGGTGTGCAGAAACAAAGCTGGGCAGGGGGGAGGTGGGCAGGGGTGGCTATTGCTCAGGGACTGGCTGGGCATCGCTTAGTTAGGGGTGAGAAATTGTTTTCTTTTGCATCCCTTGGTTTTCTTTATTTTGTTATTTTTCTTCGTGTGTGGTTGGGTTTTTTTAAATTTTTTTTAATTATTAGACTGTCTGTATCGCAACACGTGGCTTTTTGCACTTTTGCCCTTCCGATTCACTCCCCATCCCACTGGGTGAGGGGTTGAGTGAGCGGCCATGTGGGGCTTAGCTGCTGACTGACGTGATGTCAGATAGGGAGCTGGGCCAAGCAGCTTTGTGAGCTAGGCATATTATATATATATACACACATATATA
>NW_010223694.1:14572-61104 GCF_000690775.1 Eurypyga helias | reverse complement strand
AGCTGCTTGTTCATCCACACAGGCACACAAATTAGAGCAATAATTAGGTAAAAGTAGCAAAATAAAATATATAAGATCACATCCTGATCCATTTGCTAAATTATTTTCTTCTATATCAATAGGAACAGAAAAATAACCCTGGGTAACTACACTGATGATTCACACTCTCCGAGGTCAAATTTGCTACTATTGTAAATTTATGTCTTGATTTTGGCTGGAATGGATTTATTTTTCTTCATAGTAGCTTGTATGGTGCTATGTTTTGGATTTGTGATGATACCCCTCCCTGCTGCTATTGCTGAGCAGTGCTTACACAGCCTCAAGGCCTTCTCTGTGAGTAGGCTGGAGGTGCATAAGAGGTTGGGGGGACAGCTGACCCCAACTGACCAAAGGAATATTCCATACCATATGGCGTCATGCTCAATATATAGAGCTGGGGGAAGAAGGAGGAAGGGGGGATGTTCAAAGTGATAGTGTTTGTCTTCCGAAGTAACCGTTACATATGATGAAGCCCTGATTTCCTGGAGATAGCTGAACACCTGCCTGCCAATGGGAAGTGGTGAATGAATCCCTTGATTTGCTTCGCTTGTGTGTGCGGCTTTTGCTTTACCTGTTGAACTGCCTTTATCTCAACTAAAAGTTTTCTCATTTTTAACCTCCCGATTCTCCTTCCCCCCTCCATCTCACTGTGGGGAAATGAGTGAGGGACTGTGTAGGGCTGAGCTGCCTACCAGAGCCAGAGGGGTTCGAGATAAAGACAGATTTGATTGGAATGTGCTAGCGCGGATTTATAGCTGCTACAGCTGTTTAGCTATTAATTGGCGGGCTCCTGTGCTTGCCACGGGGCTTGCTTGCTTTGCTTTATATTTGAGTCCAGTGACTGTCAGTGGCTGCTATTTGCTGTAGTGCTTATCATCTTGCTTTGCTGTGCCTGGGAACATTCTGATAACAGCACTGGCCACGTGCCTAGGCTGGCACATGGCCAGGGCATTGCTGCTGTTCCTGTACTGCTGTAGTAGGCATGCTGTAACTGTAGTCTCAACTCCAGTTGAAGGGACTGTGACCTGAGAGTAACTCCATGCTGGAGCAGATACACTCCAAAGTGTCTGCGGCTGTGGATGGGTTCGCAGTGGTGCAGGTACCCCTCCGAATCACAGCATCATTTAGATTGAAAAAGACCTTTAAGATTATCAAGTTCAACCGTAAGCCTAACACTGCCAAGTCCACCACTAAGCCATGTCCCTGAGTGCCACATCTACAAAGCTTTTAAATCCCTCCAGGGATGGTGACTCAACCACCTCCCAGGGCAGCCTGTTCCAATGCCTGACAACCCTTTCGGTGAAGAAATTTTTCCCAATATCCAATCTAAACCTCCCCTGGCACAAACGGATATCATTGCCTCTTGTCCTATCACTTGGAAGAAGACCAAGACCCACCTCTTTGCAACCTCAGCTACCTCAGGTAGCTGTAGAGAGCCATAAGGTCTCCCTGAGCCTCCTCTTCTCCAGGCTGAACACCCCCAGTTCCCTCAGCTGCTCCTCACAGGACTTGTGCTCCAGACCCTTCCCCAGCTCCGCTGCACTTCTCTGGACACACTCCAGCACCTCCATGTCTTTGCTGTAGTGAGGGTACGAAAACTGAACACAGGATTCGAGGTGCAGCCTCATCGGTGCCCAGTACAGGGGGACAATCGCGGCCCTCATCCTGCTGCCCACACTGTTCCTGGTGCAGGCCAGGATGCCATTGGCCTTCTTGGCCACCTGGGCACACTGCTGGCTCATATTCAGCCATCTGTCGGCCAGCAACCCCAGGTCCTTTTCCACAGGGCAGCTTTCCTGCTGCCTGTGCGTAAGTCCATACCGGAGCATGGGCAAGCTCATTGCAATATTAAATCTTCTAGCCTCAAAGGAATCAGGCGTGGCGTTTGTAACGGACATAACTTTAAATTGTTGTAACCCATTGTTTAAGCTGCCTGTTAGAGGAAGCACTATAGCAGAAACCAGCTGAACAGAGGACAAGATTCACAAGAAGCCCTGCAAGTGTGACCCAACTTGAATAGGTTTTGGCAGTCAGCAACTCCACACAACACACTTCCTCTCTTTCCTGAGGAACTGCTCTAACAGATGGAACACAGGTCATGGAAAAAAAGAACCCAATGGACATTTTATTTACAGGGGTGACCTGTAGTCTGAGAGAATGATATCTGTCCATATATCAAAGGATGGGCAGGGAGGGAAGGGGGTGATTAATGGGGATGTATTGGTTAATGTTGGACCTGAGCATGACACCAATGGCATGGAATAAGGCATAGAGATTGTACTGGTTTGCACAGGGATGGAGGTAATTTTCTTCATACCAGCTCATATAGTACTATGTTTTGGATGTTTTTATAATCATAAATATTATACATTTATTTATTATAAATTACAGCTCATGCGGTGCTCAACTTTAGAATCACATCAGCATTTGGATATTTACACTTACATAGCCCTAGTAGGCTCTGAAGGTACATTTTCATAACAACCAACCCTTCCATTAACCACCTAATTTGAAAACAAGCAGATTTCATCTTGTACTTAAACAAGACCTTTTAATTGAATTTGACTTGGCTGTGTACCGTTTGTTTTAATGACTACATCTAGCACTACTGAAAAAAACCCGTGTTACAAGCTGAAAGAAGTACGTGACAATGATGGATTGAAACTAAAAGGGAGGAATCCTCTCTTGCTAAATAAGGGAAGGGACCTGAAAACATAGGCGTGACACAGACCTGGGGTTAAGAAGTTGTCTGCTTTCGTATTGTCTTTGTTTAATGCTTTTAACACTTTCTTTGAAGATAACAAATACTCTGGATGACAAACTTTTAACCAAATAGTTGAGTACTTGAATTTGTGGCATTTTTGCATTTTATTGCTTAGCAACATATTACTCCTAATCTCCAGTTAAGAGTTTACTTAATGCCTTCCTTATCTTGAAATGTGACAGAAAGTTTCTCTGCACACAGATAAGGCTTTTCAGCCTTTGACCTTTCTAAATCGTTTTCCTGCTTACTTTGGCTTCCTGCAAACCTACCCCTGATGCAAAAAAAAAAAAAAAAAAAAGGATCTCATTAAAAGAACAAACCACAACCTGTGAGCAAAGTACGTACACACTCGGCGCAGGAGTAGCGCCTGGGTCGCGGCTCAAGTGGGGAGCGCAGCATTCGCGGAGCCGAGAGGCGGATCTCGGCGAGATGGAGCTCCAGGATGATATCATCAAGCATCAAAACAGTCGTTTGGATGAGATGTCTTTACAACCAGACGAGTACGTGAAGAAAAAAGCTCTCCTGAAATACAAAGTCATCTGTGCTGTAAGTAGGTGCTGTTGTTCTTCGGGGCTGCTGGTTTAACAGCTCAAGTTCTTCTGGTACTTCTCAAACGAACGCGTTGGGTTTGTTTGTTTGTTTGTTTGTTTCCTCTGGCAGTTAATGGCACTTGTTTGTTTTACTACCATAACCTGACAGTTCTCGCGTGTGCCCAAAGCGGCCGCAGTTCCTTTCTGCTTACTTTTTTTATCTTTGGATTTGTTAACAAAGCAGAACATGTAGGCAAGGCGCCGGTGGAAAACACTCGGGAAGCAAGGCATGGGGAAAGACGAGGGAACTGTTTGATACAGCATCGTCAGTCCCACACCTCAAATCTCCTGTCAGCTCTTCCCCTCTTCCCCAGGGCTTTTAAGAGTCGTGCAGCTGCCTTGTAAATAACAATGCGTAGGATTTTGTTGTGTTTTTTTTTTTTTTTTAAAGTCTTTTTTTGCAGCCAATACACAGTTTTAAGCTTCTGTTTGTGACCACAAAAGAAACAAACATTAATTAAATAAATAAATGGATAAATAAATAAATATATTTGCACAAGCTCTTGCATCTGTAAACTGGAATTTAGATAAAATGACAGGTACTGATTTTGGAAAGACTCGAAACTTAATTTTGAAAACAGCCCTATGAAAAAGAGAGTCAAGTTATGATACTCTTCAGCTCTATGTCATCAGTACAATTCCACGTAGTACAGCTTCCTACTTAATGCTGCAGGGTGCAAGGACTGCATAAAATAGGAGGGAAATACTAGAAATTGGGGGGGGGAAGAGAAAGTAAAATTACAGACATTTTTTCCTTAAGTCTTCATAAAATATATGTGACTCTTCAGTACAAATAAATGAATCATGAGAAATAATGTGAGAAAAATGCCTATGAAGGAAAGTAAATGATACTTTCAAATGGTACTTGGAAGAATAAAGTGAGAAATTTAATTATCCTAAAACATATTCATTCTTCCAAATACACTAGTTTTCAATTGCTTGCCTATATGGAAAAAAACCCCAAAATCTAAATATTGGAGGTGTAAACTGTTAATATTCTATGCCATTTATCTACATTTTTTATAAAGTATATGCACAAAATACCTCCTTGGCAACTTCTTCCTGCAGGCTTAGGCAGAGAATTGTGTACTCACAAATTGAACAGGGCATATATGCATTAGGAATAACTTTTTTTATGAATAAATACTCCTGAATTTACACATAAAAGTTAACTTGGAAAGTCTGATGTTTTGCATAGGTGCTACCAGTGTTATTTCATCTTAAGGATGAATGTCTCAAAATCAAGGTGCTTTGTGTAAGTGCTGTAATAAATGCAGCATCTCATCTGCATACCTGCTATGAGTTTTTGGTTTTCACTTCAGCTCTCTCATTGCTTTCAGCATTGGGAATGTTTGCTGCTGTAATAGCTGTACTTTCAACTCGGTATCATCTATTAATTTCAGTTACAAATGTGAGTTTTAATGCAAACAGAGGGTAAAACCAGAGTGAACTTTGAGGCAAAAAGTGTATGCCCTGGTGATTGGACTGGTCAGTACTTAGTGAAATAAGACATTATACTCCCTGCCCAGAAAGAGCAGCCACTGCTCTAGCCCAACAGGACCCCCTGATTCCCAGTCCTTGCTGACTGGGTGTAGGATTGTTGTAGTTCAGTTCCAGTCAACAACTAAGTACCACACAGCCACTTGCTCTCCTCCTCCCCTTCCTCCAGTGGAGGAATAGAGTCAGAGGAAAAGACAAACCCATGGGTTGAGACAAGAACAATTTAATAATTGAAAGTAAATGAAATAAAATAATGATAGCAATAATTATAACAGTACTAATAATATGCGATGAAAATAGTGGAAAAGAAAACAAAGGATACAACCGCTCACCACCTGCCGACCGACCGAGAGCCAGAGCCAGAGAGAGAGCAAGACAGCCCAACCCATATACCAAGCATGACATTTTATGAACTGAAATATTCCCTTGGCCAGTCTGGGCCAGCTGTCGTGACCGTGTTCCTTCCCAGCTCCTTGTAGTGAAGAAGCTGGGAACACAGGCGCAACACTGGAAACCGAAAAAGCCCTTGACGTGGTACAAACACTCCTCAGCAACAACTAAAACCACCAGTGTTATATCAATACTCTTCTCAGTGCAAATGCAAAACAAACCCCATACAGCTATTGTGAAGAAAATTGACTCTGTCCCAACTAAAACAAGCAGAAGGATTAAACTACTGCCTTCACGCCTGGGGCCTCTCCTCAAGAGACTTCGGAGTTTCTGCCACTTTGGGCAATCTTTCCAAACACTCTTAGTCCCTCTTACAGAGCTCGTTCTCCATTTCCATTTCCATTCATCCTTTTGGGGTGTTTATTCTGTACCAAAACCAGGGATTGAGCAGCAGGAAGAAAGTAAAAGTGGGAGAGAGAAAAGTGTGAATGAAGTAGCTTTGATGTTACTGGTGTTTGGTGTTGCTTGGGAAAAACATCAGTGACATGAGGCTGGAGATGGTGGGCAGCAAGGGAGAAACAGGAATATTTTTGAGCACGGTCGCAGGGACCATAGAAGCAGGAGGAGAAAGCATGGGGTCTAGAAGTAGCCTCTCCAACTGTATCTGTCCAGAGGAAGAGGTATGTGCTGCACCAGACACACAGTTAGGTGAACTGGCCGTCTCTGTTAGAGGGCCAGTTGGAGCATGCTACACTCCTGCCTTCCGGGCTTGATTGCCTGGATCTTCCTGGTATATGGGAAGGAATAATGTGCGCTTAGACTGTGTCCAGGAATGGAGTTTCTCCACGGCCAAATTGTACACCCACACTTGAGAACTGGGCAGCCCTCCCTGCTGCCACACTTCTGCCCAGCACCTGCAGGGCAGTAACAAAGAGTGCAGGGTGGGTGTTTCTGTGAGGAGGGATGGATGAAAAGTAACAGGATGGCATATGTGTGCTTGGTTATATCCTACATACTCACACAGTTTTTCTTGGGCCCTTATAACTGCTGTAGTCTCAGTTAAGAGACTCCATTACAGTAATACCAAGTACAAGGGTAAGCTGCTCTTATTTCTTCTTGATTTTGATTATTAGTATTTGCTAGTGCCTGGTGGTTCCTGGAAAAGACAGGAGACAAAAGTAGGTTCTGAGGCAAAAATGGGAAGTAAATTGGGCAGACTTATGGTGGTTTTCTGTGATATGGATTTTCTTTCCCGTTGTTGCCTTAGTGAAGAGGCAGGTGCATACACTTACTGTGACAGCACTGTCCCTTTTCACGCTGACTTTCAGCCAGCACACACAGCCCTTCATCTGGAGTGCCTGTTGAGTTGATGGAGGCCTCCTCAATCTCCCAAACGTTATGCTGCTTTCTGTGATGGGACTCCTTGGGCTGGTCGTCTCTTCCCAATTTCCTTTAACTCACTAGTGGGGTGACTCAGTATGAGAAACTGGCACGTGGATGAAAATTTGACACTTGCAGCCTCAATCCAGCTGAGTCTCTTAAGAATTCCTTGTAAGCATTTCAGGAAAACACAGAAGTTGAATAAAAGGAATTACCTTCTCTTTGCACAGATAAAGAATTTTCAGACTAGGTAAATATATTGACTACTTCCTGCTGTCTTTTCCCCGGCAAAGACTTCCCCAATTACAACATGAGACTGGCCATAGGTTAAAAGTGTGGTATTAAGGTGTTGGCTTGTAAGCAGTTCAGGAAATTATCATTCTTGTGCCTCTTCTGTCTTCAGGCTGAGAATGTCTCTTGTTTTTTGATGAACAAGTTCAGAGAAATGATCAGTTCATAAGAAATCATATGTTCATAGAAATAATAATCACACTGTTAATTTCTAATAAACATAACAGTTTATCACAATTGTGAACTTTATTTCCTGTCTCTATGTGCCAGGTTCTGCTGTGTGCTTTGGTGGTTATATCCCTGGGACTAGGTTTAGGACTAGGACTGAACCGTGGAGACGAGGAGCAAGGTATGTTTGTGATACTTTCCGCATAATTACTGCTGACTTAGATCCGGTAAAGGCCTTCAGCAGAGGCTCTTTTATAGTGTGATGCAAATGCACTGTGAAAACTTACAGCCTTTTAAAGTTCTTGCATTTTTCAAGTTAGATTGTATAAATGCTCTACACTCATGATCTAGACTTGAACAACCTATCCTAAACCACTGAATGCCTTGCTTCTTTTTCCATAAGCATTAAACCTAGTTTATACAACAGGTTTGGAAATTTTATCAAAGTAATATTTTTAGGAAACTTGAGATGGGAGCCATCTTATTACATGTAATACCTTGCAATTATTTAAAAAAATGTTTTGTAGAAGAGATCATTAGGCCATCTTCAGGACTCACACTTTTGGGGGCATTTGGCATAGTTCAGGTGGTTAATGATACTGATTATGAATTTTCTGTGAAAACTTCAATTTCTGTAAAGCTATAGTAGAAAGGGTGTTATGCTTTGATCTGGGAAAATGATATTTTTTAGTTAGAAAAACAAAGTAGCATGTTGATATCGGGGGTCAAGCCAGATGAAAACAACTGCAGCACATGTGAATAAACAATAGTAATCTAATACTGGGGGAATTCATGGAAGCATAGTGTCTTTCTCATTCATAATCAACACATATTGAACTTGTTTATTTACTTATTCATCACGTCTCAGCTCCTCCAGTATCTGAAGGGGGCCTACAAGGGTACTGGGAGAGGACTTTTTACAAGAGCCTGTAGTGATAGGACAAGGGGTAATGGGTATAAATTGAAATCAGGGAGGTTTAGATTAGATGTCAGGAAGAAATTCTTCACGGAGAGGGTGGTGAGGCACTGGAACAGGTTGCCCAGAGATGTTGTGGATGCCCCATCCCTGGAAGTGTTCAAGGCCAGGCTGGATGAGGCTTTGAGCACCCTGGTCTAGTGGAAGGTGTCCCTGCCCATGGCAGGGGGGTTGGAACTAGATGATCTTTAAGGTCCTTTCCAACCCTAACCATTCTGTGATTCTATGATTCTATGGGCCTAGCAAATAGGATGAGTTGGAACTGTAATTGCTCTTTGATGACACGTATGTTGCATTACAACTTTCTGTGTAAAATACGTAGATACCCACAACATGAGCCTTCACTGACATTTACCTGAGGAACTTGGTCAGAGTAGTAGTAAGTGAAAGATGGCACCCAATCATCATGTTAGCATTTTGGTGCCTCTGACTGCCGGTGTTGCAGAGTGACCCTACGTAGAGACTGACTAACTTTATTTGCTACTTTCATAAAAAGACCTGCTTGGGAAGGATGAAGTTGCAAGACACATTAGTACACTGCGGAGTGGGAGGAGAAGCTACAGCCCTGAGTGGCACGCACCCTTGTGCAGTAAGAGTGGTGCTCTTCAGGAGCAAGGGGAGTCAAGATGGGTGCTGGGGGTTTGTGGTCTCTGGAAAAGGGGCCTGGAAAGGCGTCAGAAGGACCTGTCATTCTGTATGCTTAAAAATTAGCATGGAGTTTGCATTTGGTGATAGTACAGTTGATTCTATTTATATACTCAAGATAAATTTCCTTATAGCTCCTGTAATTGTACTGACGTGCTCTTCAGGAGCAAGGGGAGTCAAGATGGGTGCTGGGGGTTTGTGGTCTCTGGAAAAGGGGCCTGGAAAGGCGTCAGAAGGACCTGTCATTCTGTATGCTTAAAAATTAGCATGGAGTTTGCATTTGGTGATAGTACAGTTGATTCTATTTATATACTCAAGATAAATTTCCTTATAGCTCCTGTAATTGTACTGACTATTCCAAATAAAAGTTAATGAATACTAAATACCTGACCTCACGTACTTATGTAAATATTGTAAAGAAATTAGAAGCATGGGTTGCAAATTATGAGGTGTATGAACAGTTCCATTACAGACAGAGGAAAAGTTCTATGTTTTTTCTGACGTAGACTCACCGTTCTATATTCTGTACCATTTTAAACCAGGTAGACCATCTGAACAACTCTGAGTTGTTCAAAAGCCAATGGATAGAGGAAAAATAAAATTAAATACGCTGAACTTCAGCCAAAAAAAGTACAAAACCCCCTGTTTGCATCTGTTTATGTTAGTTCGTGAAAAATCATGGCTCTTTCCTGACAGAATAGACTCCAGTCATAAAACACTTAACACTTAACTCAATAACTTCTTTCCATCTCTACTTTTGACAGATCCACTTATGCTCATGACATATATTGTTTGTTACTCTAATAATTTGAAAAGCTTTCTTGCACTGAACAATAGTTATGTAAGCACTTAAGGTGTAAGGTACAATGTGAGAACTTTCTACATGTGAAACAAGCTAGCTGGCTTGAAAAAAATCATTATAGCTCACAGTGGTTTATACAGTGGTTATTAAAGCCCAAATTTTGCAGTCAGCACACCCTGCAAAAGCATTAACTTTGTGGCAACTATAATTGCACCAGTAAATCTGAGTAGTTATACCTAGCCCTGTCTAATGGTGTGAAGGGACACAAAAGTTGGAAGTGTAGGTGCTCAGAGTGGTTCAGACAGTATTTCTGCTGTACAGAGAATGTGGACACAAGGCTTGTCCTGGGTGCTGTGGAGCTGCAAGTGATGTTTGGAGATTTGGGGTTGTTCTCAAGTGTCCTTGGGAGATCCACAGTTTTTCCTTCTCCCTGCACAAAGGTATCAGATCTGTGGTGAGGAACTGCATGTCCATTTCCAACACAAGGCCTCTCATTTGGACCTTTTTCTTTCTTTCTATCAAAAATTTAGAAACTTTCAAGGAATGTTCTAATGCTTAAGTGGGAGAGATATGGTCAGAGTTCCGAGTGCACTAATAAGCCTTATGGGCCATGCCCAGCCCACTGGGGCTGCTCACACCCTGCTCATGGCCCAAGACCCCATTTCAGCCCTCGGAGCCATCAGCAGGTGTCCCAGGTCCCCCAGCTCTGCCCTGCTCTGCCATGGATCCCACCAATCCAGGCCCCACAGGCCAAGAACCTGGCCTTGGTCTGTCTCCAGGGACGTGACTATTGCCTGGGGTATGGCTGTCCTGGTGTCACCCCCCCCCCCTCGCCCCCGCCTCCCGGCTGCCCTGCTACTGGCTGGGGCAGTGAGATGGGCCCTGGCTGTCAGGCCCTGCCCAACTGTACCTGGGGAGCCTCCATGGCTCTGGGTGTCTGGCTCTGAGGGAGCCCTGATCCCATACAGCTTCCCATCAGGTACATTAGGGAATCTCCAAGTGAGTGTCACTCCTCCTCTCACATCCTGGACCTAGAGACGAGCAAGGGAGATGCCAGTTTTCCCCTCCTCATGCTGGGAGGGTGGGACACCTGGGCACAGCTTCCTGTGTAGAAACAGCCCTGCCAGAAGCTCTGGTTGAGCACAGCCCAGCCACCAGGACCTTCGAGGCCCAGAGGACCTCCTACAGCTTTCATTTCATCTTGCAGATCCCTGAACTAGTGACCACACTGGAAAATGACTTGGGAAGTTATTCAGCACATTTCTCCCTGCAGCCCATGTCCGTGACCCATTTCACTGACCTGTCTGGGACAGGGTTATCCAAGCATTCAGACTTACTGCCTTCTCCTTACAGTCAGCTGCAGGCACAAGTGCAATGAGCCCCATGGGAAAGAGGTGCGCGGCTGCCGGTGCGACAGTGGACTGCTGCTGGGACTACGAGGACACCTGCGTGCAGCCAAGTATGTTCCCTACAGGCAACGCTCAATGGTTTCTGTTTCATTTTGCATTTGGGTTTTATGTGATAAGAGAAGGATAAATCCTCTTATTTATGCAGGTACACAAAAGTTATGTCACATTCCCTCAGGGAGGGAAAGATGTATCAGTGTCAAGTCGCTGCTGCACTCTAGAGGGTTGTAACTTGGAGGCCTGGCAGGACACAAAATCTTCCTGTGGCTTTCTCAGATCAGATCCTTGCGTTTTTATTCCCCAGGGCTAACCAAAGCATTTGCAACCCATATTTCCTAACCAGATGAAGCTGTGGATGACCATGAGCAGAAATCAAAGGTTATCTTTGATCAGGGCCCTGAAACAGTGCTGCTGTGTTGGTACCTCTTGCACATTCGAAAATGACCAGTTGTTTCCTGGTCAGGTGTAGCCTCCAGCCTCATGCAGCTCTCCGTGGGGAGCCTGGGGTTGGAGGAGCGTACTCATCGTCCAGGGGGCCAGCCTGGCTCTGCATCGAGGCTGGAGTCCTCTCCAGTTACTCTTTCTGCTCTCCTGGCAGTTGCTCACATAGGGATTTCTTCATCCTTATCGCTTTGTCCGCTTCAGCCCTTACGTCTCTCTTTTTGCTGTCTGATGGGAATTGCACACAAAAGCAGGAAATTCTCTGTCCCTTCTGTAGGAGAAATATGGCTTAGATTATTTTTTTTTAGATCATGCTGGAAGGTTGGAAGGCATTGAACAGAATGACTTCGGGGACACCTTTGTACAATAAATTATTCTATGACTCTGTGTTACTATTCAGTGGTTGCAGAAAGAGGCTTATGTGTTAAACGAAATCTTGAGTTTTCCTTTCAGATAAAACTTCTAAAGCACCTCAAGCAGGACATGTAAATTACAGTTTACCATAATCTTTTTCTTCCAATTTTCAGCCCGATCTTGGAAGTGCACTAATTTCCGTTGTGGTGAGACACGGATACCTGGAAGTTACTGTTCTTGTTCTGATGACTGCTTGGAGAAAAAAGATTGCTGTGTAAACTACAACAGTGTTTGCAAAGGTAAATCAAAATTCAAAAATATTTACATATAAACTGTCCTGTGAAATAAATAGGTGGCCAAACACGGCAAATGAAAAGGTAGATGCATTTGTTTCTCAAGATTCGTTTTACAGAGACGCTTTGGAAAATTAAGAAGTTCTGAGGTGAAACTTTTGTTACTTTTGACTGGGAAAAAGACAGTTTCTGGACAACAGTATGAATGTGTGTCATTCATAAGAAGGACAGAATGTTTTGAATATTGCAGCAGTAATGCAGCAGTATACCCAATGTGGGGTTTTTGGGTTGTGTGTTTGTGGGTTTTGGGTTGTTGGTTTTTTTTTTTTTTTTTTTCCCCAAAATAGATGAAGACATGTTTCCTGCTTCAAACTTCATGCAATCCAAAGTACATATTGTAGTAATCATTCCTAATTTAAAATTTCCCATCCTTTTAATTAGAAATCAATTTTCAATTTGGGTTTCTTAAGTTTTAGTTATTTCTGAGTATCTTTGTTCATGGCTGATTATTTCATACAGATTCTGGCTCAACACATAAAGAATAGCACTGATCAAACTGGATTACAGGAATGGTACCTGAGGAGTATGCCAGTGGCATAAAACATGTTATGTGTTATCAGAATTCCTTTATATTGTGAGGTGTCAGAGATTTAGGGCAAGTGCTGCAAAATTACTTTGTCATCTAAATGCAAATTGAAGTTAAAAGCAGTCAGGAATTTGACTAGGTGCTAAATTGATTGAGCTGACCTAGTTACAGTCACTGTACATCCCAGCCTTTGGCTGCTTAACTGGGAGAGAAGTTTTCTGTGGTGAGCCAAGAACTTTAACAGCCACTGCTTCTTCTCTTTTATTTGTATTCTTTCCTTTATTGGATGCTTTCCTTCTTTCTTCTCTTACTGACCTCCCTTATTTCTTCCAAAGAGATGGGCAAATATTCGCATAAATGAGTACAGCTGTGAAGCAGGTGGAGAATATTCAAAGGAGAACAGAAAGAATTACTTGAAATTTGAAAGCCATTGTCAAAAAGGGAAGATTGAAGGAGTTTGGTCTCTTTACAGGAAAATAAAGGGTAAAGGGAGCCTGGCAACCATCTCTAAATGTGTAAGAGGTATCTGCAAAAAGAGAAGGCAGTAATCCAGTGTGGACAGGATACAATTTAAGTGTTTTCCATTTAAAACATGATAAAACTTAGTCTAAGCTTTCACAGTGATGTTGTCTCCATTTTGTTTGTTTGCTTTTCTGTGTAGTATATATACTTTGCTTTTAACTTAGAACTGTAAGCATTAAACCTTTCAGGGTTGGAAAGCCTAATAGGTTGCACTAAATAAATACTAAAGGTACCTTTAGTCCTGTGTTTCTATAATTCCGTATTGAAGCAGAAGAAGTACAAGGAAGAGCTCTAAAAAGCGCTCTCAATCAGGAAACTGCTTTGTTGTTTGTGTGTGGTTTTTTAATGCTGACTTAGTATTCCCTTTTGACCTTCTAGGTGAAATACCTTGGGTAGAAGAACCATGTGTATCACTTGAAACTCCTCAGTGTCCATCTGGGTAGGATAAAATTATTTTCTCTCTTAGCAAATAAAATCATTGTGATGGTCAGAAATACTGCAGTGGCTTGAAGCAGGTCTTCATGAGGTTTTCATACTGAGAATAAGGTTTCTGCCCTGAGGAATATTCTATAGAAGTGGTTTGTGGCTAGCAGTGTTTTTGCTTTCTAAAACCTTTGTCATTTTGTTGCACATTAATTTTTCATTTCCAGTTCAGAGCAGAGTGCAGGAGTTCAAATCTAGAATGAAAGTCAGTTTGCAAAGACCTGGAAAAATTGTTAGAGTTATCTCAAGGTTCATGTATCACAAATTGTTCATAGTCCATTTCATGTTACCATATTGTACCTGTAATAATTCAGATAAATCACTTTATGCAAGCTATCGTAATTGTTAGAATCTGTGATTGCAATTTTTTATCTAAGTAACAGGGATTTTTTACTTGAATTATCTGCAGGAAGAAAGGTGCGTTAAAAAGGAAGCTATGAAAGTAGCCATGTATCTACAAATGCTGGAACACGGCAATTCTCATGTCCACTGGTAGATATTTTGCTATTTGTGCAGTATTGCAGAATCCTAGGTAGAGGCTAGGTAAAAACGTGGTTTAAAAAGTTGTTCTGAAAGAAAAATGGATTATTTTTTTGTCAGTTGTGGTATTTGTGATGTTATCCATCCCTCTATTTTACTGCCAATTTTGTTTAATTATAACAGTAATACCTTTAGTATTGTGGCCTCTTCATGGGTTCCTCCCAGCATAGGTATGAAAATACACTTTTTAGGTTAACAAGTAACTTGCTGAGTTAACAGCTGGAAACTAGTGGAGGAGGGCTTCTTTAGGGGCTGTAAACAGCCCTGCTGTGTAGGGCTCAGTTTAATTGCAGATTCAAATCAGGAAGCTCGTTTATACAAACTGCTTTTATACAGACTGTTGGTGCCAGTGTACTTCTGTGATTTGGAAAGACCACTGTGAATGAGAAACGAACTGGGATAGTAGTTACTGCCTGATGTGAATATGTAACTTTTTTAATAGTTATCCCTCAAAATACTACTTCAAGAAATGGAGTCAGTTATCAATAACTGCATTTTATGAATTATTTTTTCCCCAATATTTTCCAGGCTTATGTAGTGAACCATTCCTATAAATTACAAATAGTTGGATTTTTTTTAGATGCTATGTGGAGTGAAGCCTACTTCAAACTACATTTTAAATTTAATTGTATGTTTACAATATTTGTGTTTCTTTGTATGTTTCTAAGAAGACTGCGGAATATATAATGATGGTTAACAAAAGACTGAATTTCCAGAACCGTGTGACTTGATCCTACTGATTTTGTGACTTGGTGCTATAGCAACAGCACTATATAACTGCTAATGCCGTTTTCTTTAGGAGCCCTTTTAGGTTGGTTAACAGAAAGCAAGTTTAAACGCTGAGGTTTATTTTCACAGTTAGCACTTCCTAGTTGGAATTTTTATAACATGAATCTGAACACACTTCTAGAGCTCAGTTGCACTTTGTGCCTGTTTTATCATATCTACTGTATGAACTCAGATCTGAGGCTTTTATCCTTGTTTCTTTACATAGAGTCTTAACCTAAGAACATGAGCAGCTGCTGCATTCCTTTTGTAGCTTTGAGTTTAGTTTGTCAGGGGCCTTGAGGCGAAGAAGTGTTCTCCAGTTCCATGAGAGCTGGGAAACTGGAAAGAACATAGACAGCCTGCTGATGTCTTCACAAAGGAAATGTGGTTAAGATAAGGGGTTAGCACAAACCTGGCATTGCAAAGAGATTACGTTTCCCAGCACAGAGACCGACTGACCCTAACTGCTTGCTGGGTGATTACTGTACTTTTACAGTCCTTGTGCACCTTGTGCCCTGAAAGGTTTTTTAAGATGCATTAAGAGACAAGAATCAGAATTCAACCCCTTACTATGTACAGAGGTACTTCGGCTGTTTTACACTCTGGGCTTTTATTTGGATGCTAGTCTGCAGCATCTGTGTTTCTTTGTACTTGTAATTAAAGATTTGTACCTAAAAGATTAACAAAGCCCAATTTCTTCTCCTAGGTTCTATATATACTGAGTAGTTTGTATATTTTTTTTCTCCCCAGGAGGAGTGTGTTTTTGCAATTTTACTCTCAAAATTGAACTATTTGTTTATCTCACACTGTGATATTAATTATTGGGAATACATGAGAATTCCAAATCCTGCTTTTAAAAGTAGAATTTATTTTGTTGTTAAAGATCTTAACAGGTCAACAACTCTCCAAACACCTATACGATGACAAACTCATTTTCTTGTAGGTTTGACCTGCCACCACTTATCCTTTTTTCAATGGATGGGTTTAGAGCAGAATACTTGGAAACTTGGAGGTCTTTGCTGCCAAATATCGAAAAACTCAGTAAGTTACCAGGGGGGTTTTGCCTATTTGTTTTAAGAGTTTGCATGCAACCGCTCCAGTCCCTTTTGCTGCTGTCACGCATGTGTGTTACTCAGCAATAAGAAAATCACAAATCAGGTCTCCCTTACCAGTTGTATATTTTAATTATTATACATGAACGCTTGTATTTCAGTGCACAACAAACGTGAGGGTTTGTTTTGTTTTTTTTAAACAAGGCCTCTAATTTTTGTCAGCAGCTTTTTATTAAATAAACAGTTTGAAATATACAAATACAGTTTAAGACTGAAAAAAAAGCTCCAGAGAAGGAATACTTGCATTCTCTGTACTCTATTGAAAAATTCTAGCTGATAAGGAGATCATCATTAAAGTATAATATGAAGAAATAATGTATTGTGTTATTGGGAAACTTTCCTCAAAGATGCACTTTTTCAAGTCAGATATTTTAAGCCATTATAGAGAAGCTGCATGTTTAAAAGTGTATCTGTGAATATTATGTTAGACTTAAATGCAATGTAATTTACATATAGGTATAATTTAATAAATTTCTATGATTGCAGTAAGGTTCAAGTAACTGTTTTCCAGTATTTCAGGATATTGGGAAAAGGAGTAAGTTGAAGATCTTTAGCCTGGGCTATAAAGGACTCTAAAAAGGGAGACCCATTAGTGCACACTTTGTTAGAGTTTCCTGTATATCTTAGGGCTCAGCTATCAAGATAATTTGTACCTGGACAAAATGTGATCTTAGTTATTAATTTTTTTTTTCTCAGCAATAATAGTCTAAATTGACAGTGTTTGTATCTGTTCTGAATATATTGTATTCTGTTTCTATTGTGGTCATTGGAAAACTTAACACGGATGTTACAAACTACTACATTTTACTGAATAGAAAAACAATCTTATTTGTGGACAATGCGGGTATCCAGAAGCCTGAACTTGAAGCAGTGCACAAACCTGACTTCTTGTGCAAATTATTTTATGCTTTGATGTCATTCTGACATTGGAAGGAACTTGAATCAGTGAAGAAATCATGCATGCGGAAGTTAGTGTTCAGCTCCAGTCTTTTGAAACAGTTGAAAAGGAACTGCCAACTTGACAAAAGGCATGAAAAGCATGCTACGTGCAAGTTTCCAAGAAATCCTTTCAAACAAGAACATATCTAACTCAGCATTACTCATATTTGTGGTCAATTTTAACAATTGCTTATGCACATTTATGCTTATAAGTCTCAGAAATCTACAGGGGAAAGGAAAGGGAAATTCCTTTGCTCACAAAAAAAAAAAAGTAACTCTGATTTGTAGCATAAAATACTTCCTCTCCATTAACTTATGAGTTCTAGTAGAGCTAATCAATATAGTTGTTAAAGAATACGTACACTATGAAGATAGCTCCTTTACTATTCAAGAGAAATTGATTAAAAATTATGCTGAGTTTCTCATGTATTTGTCAATTATTCAACCTTTCTTTAAACACTCTCAAGATTTTTTTTTGGCACCTCACTGGAACAGTTTTGTAAAATAATTTCAGGCTTTCATTGTTTAGTTGAGGGTGTTCAGTTAAATGAGTTTCTGTTGACTGAAACACTGTACATCAAAGAATAAAGTGTGTTTGAGTGTGAATTAATAATCATCTGACTACAGCTTAATACAGAACTGTTTCTCCACATGACTTTAGATTTAAAACTGGCATTAAGGCATCTTCAAGTCTTTACACCTTTGTTTTGTTGGTAAATACTTTGGATACTAGAGTGGATTTAGATATTACAGATGTTCAGGCATGATAAGTGCCTTAGATTGCGGAAAAGTGACACCATGCTGGGAGGCAAAGGTGAGCCACCTGGGGTGGGATTCACTTCCAGAGTACGACACCTACAGTTAGGTATGTTCCAGGAGGTGTCTGCATGTGAGAAGTCCCCATGCTCATTGTAGCCAGTGTGTTTATGGTCAGTACAGTCTGTACAGCTCAGTGCAAAAGCCTAGAGAGCAGGTCAGCTCAACCTACAGACAGAGGGTGCCACAGTACAAATCATTGCTTTAACCTCTGTTTCCAGTATGCTTCAGAGTGCCGTGGTGTGTGCCAGGTGGGCCTTCAGCAGCTGTGTCAGGAAACATAGGTCTTCCGGTGATCTTGCATCAAAACTGCCAACTCTCATGCAGATGTCTTGGATAACTAAAAAGGCATGTCAAATGTCAACAGACTCCAGGGCTTAAGCAACTGAGTCCTGAGATGTTGTGGTCATCAAGGCAGCTCTGCAGAATATCTTGCATAGGCCGACCTGAGGCTTCAGTCTCATCACGTAACCATGTAATGTGTCTAGTGCCGTTCTGGCCTCAGAAGTAACTGAGACACTCCTCTGGGTTGGCAGTCTGGATGTAGGAGCAGCATGTGAAGGCCAGGCAGGATCATTAGAGATGTCTCAAATGGCCCTAGACATCTAGGCTTTAGGCAGCTGAACTGAGTGTCCGGGGTCTGTTGACTGCAGTGGGATGACGGTAGGCCTAGCTCACAAGGAGACAACAGAATATATGCGTCCCTGTTTGGAGTCACATTTTCCCTCTAATACCACAGCAACTGACTCCGGTTATTTTTTCTTTGTTTTTAAGAGTGTTAAGTTTTCAATTTAAAAAAAAAAAAGAGCAAATTTATATTAATTCCATGATCTGTTGCAGAAACATGTGGCACACATTCAAAATACATGAGAGCTGTTTACCCCACAAAAACCTTTCCAAACCACTACACTATTGTCACAGTAAGTGAGAATTTGTTATTTTATCTTTTCATTATCTGGATGACATAGAAAGGAATTTGTGGTGCCAATCTATTTATTGGGTATGGGAATTCAGGCTATACGTGTAAAAGAGAGAGAGAGAGAGAAATGCTGAGATAGGTCATGCCTGCATGTACTATGTGTCTATATATGTATGCTATCTGATTCTGGTCTGTGAACCGGTTATTCCTGATCTTTGTCAGTCTCGTCAGATGCAGGTGAGTATGGGTAATGACACAGCCATTTGATGAGAGTGTGTTAGGATGAATTCGGCAGCTGATATACAGCTACATGACATACATAGTACTTAATCTGTAGCACATCAGGTTTTAATTGGACTGGGGGGAAAGCATGGGGACAATCATGCTGAATTCCTTTGCAGGATGGATGATCTGTGTGAGTTGGGAAATCATGTTCTGTTTCTGCAATAAAACAGTCCTAAAAATAATTGCAACACTGCAGCAATGTGCATATCATCATAGTTTAGGCTCCATTTGATTTCAAGATTCATTGCGTTTTTTATTTTCATTTTGCAGGGATTGTATCCAGAATCTCATGGTATTATTGATAACAGCATGTATGATGTAGAACTGAACGAACATTTCTCGCTTTCGGGGACGGAAAAATTCAAGCCCTCATGGTGGAAGGGGCAGCCAGTAGGTTTATTTCTCATCATGGTATTCTTTTATGTCTAGAGTGGCTCATGTGCCATATTAAATGAAAAGAAGAATAAATGCAAAGCTGTGTAATGTATTTGCAGTATGTGCTAAATATACTGTAGGCTTCATATTGTGGTCTGCCTACAAAACAGTTTTCTTTTTATGAAAGTAAAAGAACTCTTAAAATGTTAATTCTGGGAGTTCAAAATTTTACTTAATGTGGCCGTTAGTAGAAAAGACTTAAATATTTTGGTTCATATTGGAATGGAAATCTTGCCACAGGAAGCCACAGTAAATTTTTTATATGGTTTCATTGTGGGTTTTTGACAAACAAAACATTGTCTTTTGACAACAAGCCACAAAATGAAATCTGAAAATCTACTGCTATTTACAAATATACTTACAAAGTCCAGTCATATAAAAGCAAGGAAGAGAATTAATTTCCAGCAAAATGAACACTTCTATAGAACATGGCACATTTAATAAAAAATCCCACCCTGATTGTACCTGTGGTTATGAGTAATATTATTCACTTACTAGAATAATTATCAAGCTGTAATGATGGGACAAAAATATTAAAAATATACGTAGTATATAGTATATCTACTTTATATATATATTTGTATGTGTGCATGTATATATAGGTATATGTCTGTCTAGTCATATTTATAGTATACTCAAGTACCCAGGTTTGGGTGCTATTTTTTCATGAAGGATTTCATCAGGTTTGGAACAGAAGCACAGCTGCACTCTTTAAGATGAATAGAAATATGCTTTCTTATAATACAGTCGTGTAACTAAAATCCATAGAATAGAATAGAATAATTTCAGTTGGAAGGGACTGACAACAATTGCCTGACCAATTAAGGGTTGAACAAAAGTTAAAACATTTTATTAAGGGCATTGTCCAAATGCTTCTTGAACACTAACAGGCATTTCTTCTATGCTAAGAATACCCAAGAAATGGCAACATCCTGGCTCCCATGCTACTAATTTTTCTTTGGAATATGTATGTAAAAAACAAACTTCCAATCAGACATGTGTTCATCAGGCCCCTGTGTGGTGTGTGAAAGAAGAAAGAGAAATGCATACTTGCAGCCCATATTTCTGATTCAACTATGTGTTTTTACTTTGGTGATCTGAGGTCCTCCAGTGATGTAAAAGCCATAAAATCTTTTTTTTTTTTTTAATCTTACCCGTAGGTCTGGCTGACAACAGTGTACCAAAATTTGAAAGCAGGCACCTTCTTTTGGCCAGGCTCTGATGTTGAGATTAATGGAACATACCCCACCTTGTATGAAGTATACAACAAGTAAGATTTTATAGGGCGTGTAGCAAATTCCTGTACATTACCCCAAAATCCAAATTGCCATATGACAGTTGAAGGAAATGCAATACAAGATTTTTAAACTACAAGATTTTTAAACAACAGTCTGATAGATAACTGCTGTGTCACATGATCCTGGTTTTGCCATGGAACTGCCAATAATACTTTAAATTTTCAAAAATATTTAGAGGACTCACAATGAGACTGTCAAAGGGTTCTGTGTGTTCTCCAATCCTAGACGGTTCTGAGTTTCAGCCAACTGCAAACCGCTGATCTTGTACTAGGAAAGCATCCTATAGCTGATTAGTGGCCACTGCTAAGCTATGCCAATGATACCATATTTCCAGAGATAAAACTTACACATACTAGACAGCCCTTTAAAAATACTTGTACTGGAGAATAAGCTTTCTGTTAACCTTTCCCTAAGATAACAAACACAAACTTGGATGCCATTACAAGAATGGCTATAGAAGGTAGAAACTAATTGAAGAGAGGGTGCTGGATAGGGAAGCTACAGAAGGAAGAAGGATTCCAGAACAATTCCCTCCGGTCTTGCTTGCATTTGTGATAATGTGCTGAATCATAGTTCTGTATGTTTGTGTATTTAATTCACAGGTTACACATGTGAAAATGTAGCAATTACCTTCATAGTGGTTTGTTTTTTTTTCCTTGTGGAAGGCATTGATATTTGTAAATGATTTCTAAATTTTCATGATGATTTCACTAACTCTCCCATGATTCTTCACATTTACAGAAATAATCTAAAGCAAGTGTATAACTGTTAAGTCTCTACAGATACCTAAGGTTTTGCGGTGACATGTAGGATTGGTACTCAGAAAAGATCTGAGTACTGTTGGTAACTAACATAAAGCTTGTGCATGACTTTGGGGGAAAGCAAAGCTATTAATGGGTGAATTTCTTCATAAGAGACAAAGCATGACCTCACAAAGATTTTACTGGGGACTTTACTTGATTTTAAAATATGAAGCCCAAGGTTTATACATGCTGGAAAGAATAAAAATTATTCTGGCTTCAGGCTTATGTCCTGAACTTGAAATCGCATTTTTGCATGTATTTAATCATAAATATATGAGTACTCTCACCAACACGTTTGTGTCTGCAAAGTCAGGATGTCTCTAATTTACCATTAAAAGTGAGTTACATTCAATCAGAAATTAGAAAAATAAAACTGATTGTTGATACCATGTCAAGATGCATTATTCTTTAAATCCAAATCAGTGACTTTACTGTGTTACTACAGGGTGGGAACTTTCTCTGTATCTTAGAATTAGAAGAGCTTATCAGAAAAGGCTTGTTAACTTTTTTTTTTTTTCCCCCCCTCCAGTTCAGTTACATTTGAACAAAGAATTTCAGGTATATTGAAATGGCTCGATTATGCCAAATCTGAGAGGTAATGCTTACTAATATCTAGCTGGTTTGTGGGACTATAGCTTAGACAGGTCTTAATGCTTAGCAATTGAAATTTCTAATGGTGTTTGTGAAACATGGAATCTTCCTCACCATCTCAAATGATAATTTACTGAACTTAGACCTGTTCTGTAAGTACAGCTACTAATTTTCAGGATAAGGTCGTAGCTAGATACAAAAGATGAAAAAGTGCACATATGTCTGAATGGAATGTGTTGTTGCATCTTTTTTCTTGGGGCATGGCCTAGAGAAATCATGGAACATTCAGTTTCTACTCTAAGTGTATGGATAAAAGATTTCGTATGAATGATATAGCACAAGAAAGGTTAAAGATCTTAAAGTAATTTTAGACAGTAACTCAAGATGAAAAGTAGATGTCTGTACTGATTGTGCTGCTCAATCTGTGACATGTAAACAAGTGAAATCTTTTATATGACAATTTGTTAACAAATTCCTAATGTATTTGCAGTTAGGAGATGCTGTCTAGAGCCTCACTGCTCAGTCAGGAAGAAATCCTTTAGGGCATATTGCCACTTACATCTCATAAAGGAACAGTTTGATCTGCTGCCTGACATCTTCCAAATTTTTCAGAGTGATTTCTGGATACTGATTAAAGACACTGGATACTGTGTCTGAAACTGAAATTTCAAATCGTCTATGTGGATTAATTAAAAAACTCAGAGGAAGTTTAATGACTATATTTGCTGTATGGGTTTATACTGAAGTATAAAGAAGTTATTTATAGTTTCATTTTGAGTTTAGTTTAATATTTTTTTAAAATAAAAGTGTTCTTTTGAAATGCTCTCTTCAAATTCTCATAATAATTAATTCTTATTTATTTCTAACTCAAGGCCTGATTTCTATACTTTATACATTGAAGAACCCGATTCTTCTGGACATTCATTTGGACCAGTTAGTGGTGGTGTAAGTACTTTTTGTGGTTCTTTCAGACTAAATCACACTAAGATTGGTGCTGTACTATGAAAAAAACTTGGGAAGTTAGTAGATAAAAAATTACTGTGACTGTTTTATGAGGTTTTATTGAGAACTCTTGCTTGCGGTTGAGCCCCTTGTTATGACTCCAACAGTGTGTGAATGAAAAGAGCTGTAAACCAAACAGATTGGCAGAAAATAAATTCAGATCATACTATTAGCAATAATATTAATAGTTGTATTTATTCTGACCTTTAATTTTATTGGCAAGTGATACTTGGAAGCATGTGGCCTGGCAAATTCTCAGAACTGTCTTTCATTTATTCTTAACACTGTACTTCTATGTTTGTTAATTTGTTACGGAAAAACATTACATTTCCACTTGCATGCAGGCAAAAAGTTCAGTCTTTAAGGAGCTTATCAGCTCTTTCTTGGTATGGTCTTGTTTAATATATTTGAAAATGTTCTGCAAAAGGCCTCATTGTAGAGGACAAGGACAGAAAACCTGATTTTTGTAGGGTAGTTTTAGGCTCCGTAATTGGAAAGGGAACTCCATTTGTCTTAGCATGAGTGGCTTAAAAACCAAACACAGTATGTTTAATTGTATATGTGTACATTGTTCATGCACGCAAGACATTCAAGAGAGTGCAGTAGAGTTAGGGGGACAAGAAGAATGCAAGTGCTTAGATGTGGGGTCCTCAGATTCTGGCGGGTGATGTCCTTACTGCAGGACTTACAGGAATACTGTATGTCAGCTATGCCAGCTGGGGAAGAGCCATTCTCTGTGAATGGCTGCAGGGTGGTTTGTGCTGGATTGTTCTCACATGACTTCAGTGATGGTCAGTGGTTGTCTGTAGGAAGTTTAAAGGGACTGTGTGTATGATAGAAAGGCACCATGCCTTCTTAGATACTACGCTGGTGTTACAGATAATAAATATGTGCAAATATTTTTGAATTTTAGAAAAATTCTAATGAAGCTGGCTTTTCTCTCAGGTAATCAAAGCCTTACAGCTAGCAGATCAAGCACTGGGGATGCTAATGGATGGACTTAAACAAAGAAACCTGCACAAATGTGTAAACCTTATTGTTTTAGCTGATCATGGTAATGTATATAGTTCTTTTTTCAATCTAAACATTACTGAGTCATTGTTTTCTTCCTCTGTGTAATATGTGTGCTTACTAGTTTTAATCTATTTTATAATTCACTTGATCTTCCTTGCTGTATATTGTATAAAAAAAATAACTGTTTCTATATTGTCCTTTAGGGATGGAGATGACCTACTGCAAACAGTTAGAATATATGACTGATTACTTCAACCCACTTGATTTCTACATATATGCTGGGCCTGCAGCTCGCATTCGAGCAAGTAACGTTCCACAGGACTATTTTACTTGTAAGTGTGGACCAATCCTGGGATTGCATAATTAGTACGACATGAAATAAATAAATAGGGAAAATGGATAATCAGTAGGAATCAGCAGAGTGAACAACTTCCTGTTTCACTTACCTGGCTTAAACATCCATGGAACTGTGGGGGTTTTTGTCACAAGAAAGACCCCTTTAGATTAAATTGAAGGTTAGAAAAGCTTGTTGCAGACTCTCATTTGCATTTTCTTGGCATTTGGAAAGATGAAGTAAAGATAGTTTTGTTGTTTTGAACTGGAACTTCAGGTCTTTCCTAAGTGCATTGCTCTTGATAGATTTCTTGTGGGACATTGGCAGAGTAAGTCTTTTTGAAGCAGTGACTATTCCTAACTGTGTGTACAAAGTTACAGAATCTGAATCTTAGCACACTGGGGTCTAAGCCTTGGTTGAGTCCTTTATCTAGTATCACAAAAGAACAAAAAATTGAAAATATGTGACCTGACTGACTCAAAATAGATATTGTGCTACCAGACTGAAAAAAATAATTTCCCTCAAATCCCAAAACTTTCTGTATTAGGGAAAAGTATGGAGAGAGGTAAAATCATGGAAGTGCTGTTTAGTGAGTATATAGAATTCATAAAGTATTCTAAAAGGCATAGTTCTTGCAGATCTCAAATAAAAAGTGGGATCCCATTGCACTTTTTATTTATCTTTTCCAATTGTGTTTATATTTGTAGGCACATTATTTACAGAATATAAAACAGAATTTCCTTGGTTTAAGTAGAGGACAGGAACAAGTCTAAGACAGGATCAGAGTAATCAGCAGAGGAGGGAATAATGATGTTTTGTATGTGTCTTGATCTCAGTGCAATTGTTGACTCATTTCATGTAATGGTCTTACTTTTTCTGAAGGAATTTTCCTGCTGTAAAGTGCTCAGATTTGATTTTTAGAAATCTAATGTCAAAAGGTTAAAGTCACTCTTTGAAAATGTTGAAGGTGAAAGTACTAAGACAGACCGGATTTTGCTCTGTGGCTGCTGCTGGATGTGGAATACAAGACAAGTGCTCTGGGTGCAGTTTAATGTAAAAAAGGTTATACTTCAAACAGAGGTTTGGTGGGAGAAGAAAATTTGGTTCTGGTGATATGTTTAGGTGTAGGGAGTCATTGCTGTGGCAGTTTTCTGCAGTCTGTCTTGATGTACCCAAAGTAATAGGTACTTCCACAGGCTACCACACTTATAGACCGTTACCCTTGGAAATGTAACATTGCTACCTGTGGAAGGTTATGGTTAACATAATCTTCATGGGCTAATAAAGAAAAAACATGTTGAAATTTTTCTCATGAGGCTTTGGACCTTCAGCTGTTTGAATGTATGTTAATTCATCTTTTCTTTTTTAGCAGGAATTGTTAAAAACCTCACAGTGAGTAAATATTTTCATGATTTTTCATCATACATCCTCTTAATAGGAACCTGATCAAAAAGCACAGTTTGTGAAAAACTGAGACTACAGTTCCAGTTTAAATAGTGTACTGAATCCAGCGTACCATAGGACACAGTTCTGGAAGCTGTTCAAAGATGGTGCACAATGGTGGTTTGCCATGGGGGATCTCTGTTCAGAGCAATGGAGTGTTCTGCACTTCACTTTGAAGAAGAAATGGCTGACCATGTGAAGGAAGTAGGGTATATCTTCATTACAGAACAGCACACAAAGCAGAGATGCTTTAGAGAGTAGACATCCATTAGCTCTGGACAAGTGCTGCACTCAGGTTAGCTTAAAGCAAATCTTCCGCACAACAGATAATGACATTGTAGAGCACATTGCCACAGGGTGTTGCAGAGGCTGGAAATATTAATAGGAAGGGGGTATTTTAGACAAATTAATGGAGGACAGGCCTGTAAGGGCTATTAAACATGATTCACAAGCAATGTCTGACTTAAGAAATCCCTGAAGCCTAGACGAATCTGAGCAGGTACAAGGAAAGGTTCACTCAATACTTGACTGTTTCTTACACACTTTCTCTAAGTATCTGATTCTGAAAATTCTGGAGATCTGATTGCAAACAGAATGCTAGACAGGATGGACCTTTGGTATGAGGCCATGTGGCTCTTCTAGGATCTGTTACAACGTACCACTTAAAGCAGTGCTTTTAGGTGTGCTGCACTACCACTTGGCCCCAAACTGATGGTTGTGCTTGGGTCTCTGCCATACCATATGGAGGCAGCACTTCAGGGCAGGTCCAAGCTTTTCCGTGTCTCCCATGCAGATCACTACACCTTGTGGGTACGCTCTGTGACAGCTGAGCTCTGAAGGGTGCAAACAAAGGAGTGCGGAACAGAGTGCAAAACAAATGAAAAACAAGCCTATTTCTTTTATTGAAAGGTGATAAAATGTGACAGTGCATGTTTTTCCTTATAGTTTTTTAGATAGATAATTTGCTGCTTTTTTTTTTAATGTTCAAGATACACATTAATGGATGTGGGATAAATGTTGTGGACAAACTAAAATGCTTGTAGGAGGGTTGTCTTTTTGTATTTCTTTGGATTTATGTGTTACAGTTAAATATTTAAACTGCTTGCTCTGTATGTATTCTAATTTTCCCTTCTTTCCTTCATTGCCAGTTTTCTTGCTATTTTGTGACTAGTCCTAGTCCAAGCTGTAGACAGATGTTCTGATACTTTTAGAGCACATGCTCTCAGCTTGGAAAATTTCTGGGTTGTTTCAACTGGGTACACTTCTGATAAATCACCACTAGAGGTCTTCCTGTAACCTGTTGAACAGCTCAGTTGTGCAATACAACGTGAAGCTTTTGCCTGCCACTGAAGTCCTAAGGGCAGTGAACATGCTTGTTTAATTTTTTCTTGATTCTGAATACCTAAGAACACGTCGTTTATTCCCAGCATCCAAAGCAAATGTGGGAGTAGGACATCAATGATTGGGAATAGCAGAAGGAGCTTTTCCAGTGCTACATCCCCCTACCCCATTGTATGATGTGGAGCTTGTCAGATTGAAGAGCATTACTGTGAGTGGAATAGCACAGTTTGCATGTTCTCAGTCCCACCTGAAGCTGCAACTGCTGATATTTACAGTGTTGTGGCATTTCTGCATTACAGGAATAGCCTGTAATCAGAATACTTCCTCTTTTGTTTTCTATTCATAGTTAGAATTCGTGTATTTTGTCCCTTCCAAGTTCTTAGAATGAGGGTTTGGGCAGAGAAGGGAGTTGTGTGTTGTATATTAATTGCTAATCAACAGACATAAAGTCATATTACATGTTGATTTCCTCTATTTTTCACTTTAATTAGGTTAGCCTTTGTAGAATGACCTCACCTCCTGGGCTTGCAAACCCACTGAATCCTTGTTTTTTGTGTTTCGGGATTCCACTGTGCTCCTTTGGTGACCATCCAAGCACACTTACTCTCATTTCACACGTTCGTGTCATTCTATGCAGAGTATACAATTCGAGTACTTAGAGGTGAAGATGCCCAGTCAGACTACAAGCATGCTACAGTCTGTACTGCCTCTAGTACAAAGGTCCCTTTGTCTGGCCCACCCAGCTTCCTAGCAGCTCCTCCTTCAGCATTTTAGCTGTTCTGTGTTGTCCCAGTGCTTGGTTCCCGATCAGGAACAGCACTTCTGAAACACTGCCACGATGCTTGCAGCCAGCTGGAATGACTCCTGATGGCCATATATAGTTAAATCTTTGCAGCATGTCATATGGTTGTTATTAGGCTCTCAAAGCCAAACTCATGCATGGCATGCCTGCTAACACCACGGTTATATTAACAAATTAAATGTGGATGTAAAAGCTAACAGCTTTTACAGCTTGGCTAACAGCTGAGCACTGGACATTTACATGGCATGAGAATACATGTTCAGGCTTGCAACTAAAACCCCAGACTGTGCTACCTTATGTATACTTGTTTTTCTTTGTTATTGACTGAATCATAAAGTAATAGGAGATGGCAGAAATAGACTGCCAAGGAACTTTCTCTTGTAGACTGTAATCTTACATACTAGATGTCAGTGACATTAGTATGGGAGTATGGACTAAACATTACTACTAAATGTCTTTCAGCCTTAGGAGTACTTTTACCACATTATTTGTGAAATTGCCACACATAACACAGCAGCATATTTTCAAACAGTTCCAGAAAAAACCCCACTTTTTGGGCCAAAAATGAGATCTGCGGGTTATCAGAGCAGCTGTCTGTGAACAATGTGCCTTGGGGTTACATTCTTGTCACTAAGAGGTTTGTGTTTATTTTTGACACTGAGTAAAATCCATGACTGGGCTCTTTCCTCTTGCACAGTGCAAAAGATCCCCTCAGCACTTCAAGCCTTACCTTACACCTGACTTGCCAAAACGGTTCCACTATGCTAACAACATTCGTATTGATAAAGTTCATCTTTTGGTGGATCGACAGTGGCTGGCTGTGAGGTAACATAATTTGTATGACTGTTTTCATCTTACTTTTTTCATCCCATTCTCATCCTTTTAATTTCCTTCACAGGCTTCTAATTTCCTGTTCTGCTTTAGACTTTTTACGTTTCCATGTTTGTTACATTTAAAATCTTAGTATATGTAAAAAGGAAACACAACTTATACATAAAGCCAAGAATGTATTATTAGTACAATTCAAATCTTAATAGTCTAATAAAAGACTTGTCATTACTCCAGATCAAATTTTTACAGAAATCAAGGAAGAAAAAAGAAAATAAATTAATACTACTACACAGAAAATGTCTCAAAACCAATGCAGTTAAAGTTGTTATACAAAGCCTTCCTAGTATCTGGCCCTTTTCCTGGCGTTAGTCATCCCTCCACTGCCCTTCCGGGTCCTAGGGTTGATGGGTTCAGACTGGTGCACGTGTAGATACGGCCAGTAATTGGCATTATGAGTCCTTCGTCAGGAGGAATATGGTGTCGATGTTTCCTCTTCCTCACCCTGTGATCCGAACAGGGTCCTTCTTGTATGTGTGTTAGCACTACAGCTTGCTCATTCTTCAATGGCCTCCAAGTTAACACTACATCTCAGTTCACTAGGTGTGGTGCATTCTACATGTGTTAGGTATTTGGGTTTTATTCTTTTTCTTAACCCTAAGTCTGGTTTTGCTCGGTTCCAGATCTGCATTTCCTTAATTGACCATCGGTGAGTTGTTTCTGGCCTTGGGGTCTCCATTCTACACTGAAGAGCTAATTGTTACTGCTATCTGTATAAGAACTATGTCTTGACATGCAAAGATAAGCTGATAAGATGACAAATCAGACATAACCACCTTGTTCTTACACGAAATTGCTGTGAGAGCTAAACAACAAAAAAATAGCTCCGAGCAAGTCAAGAGCAGTACACACAAGCCTTAGTCCTGAAGCTTTGAAAACTCCATACAAAGCCTGTGGTGTTAGTAGCAATATTTTATTTACTGAGCTATAGTGTTGCAGGAGGAGAAGCATGAGCCGACTTGTAATTGCAGCACTATTCAAATAATGGGAAATGCTCCTTCAATATATGACTTGATTGTTTGTTTTGATGCAACCAAATAATTGGCCCGGACATGTAAAAGAAATGCCCACTGAAAAATCTCATATTCACCCTTTTTTAAACTGTACTCAAATATTCTTGTGCCTCTGAAAACAGGATACATGTGTTTGACAACTGCACATTGAATCAGTATGGGATGACTATCTCTTTATCTTTCCATGTATCTCAGCAACGGGTAAATGAAAACAAGTTAGTCATTTTAAGTCAGACTATTCTGACTTGTTATTAATTCTATAACCCACACACACATCCCCATCTCTCCTTCACCCTTTAGAATCCATGATGAAAATGCACTCTCTTGTAAGGAAAAATGCCTTACATTCTTACTTATATTGTTCCACAGAGGCTGACAGCAGATTTCACCCATTATAAGTTTTGTATTAAAATTCAGAAAGCACAGGATATAATTGAGGAATTCTTACTAAGCAGATTACAATTGTTCTGAAACTTGTAGCTACGTGAAGGCCTCAGTTTAAAACCAGCCATTTTTTCAATTTATTTTGAAAACACTGATTCACTGTACACTCAGTAGCTATGTAGAGTAATTTATTTCTGTCCATAGAAATCTCTGTTACAGGAGAAAGAAAGCTTCATAAAAGTGAGCACTGGATGAGCAAAAAGTACTGCAATGCGAGGGTCAGTTCCTAAGACATGATCCAGAGTCCAGTCAGTCAGGATGACTGTTATTAACCGGTTCTGTTTGTGCCATTTTTATTTACACTATGTGTTTCTCCTCAGGGACAAAAGTTACACATATTGTGATAGGGGTAACCATGGCTATAACAACGAATTTAAAAGTATGGAGGTAAGATGATTTCTATTCAAGTCTTACAATGTCTTATATTAAAAAAAATCACAATGTGCTAGGTGAACCACCAGAATACAGAATCCATGATAGTTTTTACAGTGTGTTTTTACTTCTGTGTCACCCAGACATGTAAACTGTGAATGCATACTGAGTCCACATATTCATATTGCCTCACATCGATGTGTACGAGGCCTGCTTCCTTGGGATCCTGTAGTAAAATTTGTCTGGGCTCACCTTAATTCCATGGAAGCAGATAGACTACAGTAAACCAAACATTCCATGGAGTACTGAATTCTTTCCTTCTTTCATTCTTCTACTGAAGCAATGACTGAAAAATCTCCATAGACTCTGGGAGTTCAGTTGAGTGTCTGAAAGCCTGTGTGCTCAAATAAACTGAATCTCACTGTCTCTGCTTATCTTACAAGGCAATTGTTATCATCAGAGCAAAAAAGCCCTCAGTATAACCTGTGTGTTACTATAGACTGTATTGCAGTTTCATCTCATTTTCACTTATGGTTACAGTGGAAATACTTTGAGGTCCTAAGCTTTTGGATTTTATGTACTTTCTATGTTGTGAACCTTTACTTAAGGTCAAGCAGGCTACTACTAGTCCCATATTCTGTGCCTTATAATCAGATTCATCTGGACATTCACAACTGTATTAAATATAATGAGCAGAACGGTGCTGAATGTTTCTATGGAAAGAAAGGGTGAGTTCTGGTTATAACAGAAAACTTAATCATAGATAGTCTCATGCTGGTGGCACAATGACTGAGGAAAAATTTTTTTCTTTGTAAAGGAGCAAAATGTCTTAATGTTGTCTTTTAAAAATAAATTAAAAATTCCTTTTCTATTATGGGAACATATGAATAATATTGTAGAACAGATCATTGTCCTGTTTAGTCACGTTTCCTGTATCTTACGCAGGCAGCTCAGGAGCAGTAGAAACTAATGTGAGACTGTAAGTAGTGTCAGTGTTCTGGTGCAATGCTTGCAGACCCCAGCAAGGGCCACCCAGCACTACACTGGACTGCTGGCGGTGCTGACGCAGGTCTCTGCTGAGCTTGGGCTGGGTTTCTGCAGTTCCCTGCTCCTTGCTTTAGCCATGGCTGTAGGCTCTTCAGTGACCCAAAGACTTGTGAGATTGCAACATGTATTCAAACAAACAAACAAACCCCAACCTTCCCAGTGCTTATATTTCTGGCTCAATATCAACCTTTAGACAGGATCTGTGAGTTCATAAATCTGCATTTTTTTCAAGTGGCATTGTTACTGGCTGTTAGAATGAAAATGTGAAAAGGTGTGACTTTGAAACATAGCAAACAATAATATTCATGTGTGCATCAAAATATTAAAAAACATCCCCCAGATTCATTATATAGTCTAAAGTATCCTGAGAAAGGAATTTATGTTTTGAATTTTTCTTCAAATTATATACAATGGGCAAAATTCACCTTTTTTACCAGAACAATCCTATATTTAACTTTCATGACTGTAAAGATTTTGTTCCAGTGTCTCTGTTTCCTACAACCGAACTGGTTTTGAATTTGTATTCCTTTAGATAACAACTTCTGTTTTATTGCAATCCAGGCTATATTCTTAGCATATGGCCCAAGCTTTAAAGAGAAAACAGAAGTGGATGCTTTTGAAAACATCGAGGTTTACAACCTTATGTGTGGTGAGTAGAAACAGTCCAGTACTTTACAAACCAACAGTGTTTTCAAAGACCCGTTTTGTGAGAGAAGAGTAACTAAAAATTGAGTGAATTAATACAGAAGCTATTTTTTCACACAAAACACTGAAGCCATGCTCTTTTGCCTTCTGTACAGTGCTAAAAGATTAACTGCCAGAATTGTTCTGCTTTGAAGGTTGTTTCTGATTGCAGAAGTATTGCACTAAAGAATCAGAGAGAAGCGATCCTGCCACATGGGCTTGCTGTTGAAACAGTGCCTCTGGAATAATTGTGGGATAAGAACCTTGTAGAGTTACCACTCTTCCTCTTAACTTAAGATAGACTGTTGCAGTCCTGGCGGTGAGCAATTGGGAAGTATTTGGCTCAGAAAATGTGGATTAAGGCATCACAGAAAAATGCAGTAGGCTAGTACGCTGCACAATGTCATGCATTTGCAATCACATTTGTACTCTGCGTTCAACCATCTAATCTTGTGAATGTTACGGCAATGTAGAAGACTGTGCCAGGAGTACCAAAATACATAATTACCAGTGGAAGATAGCAATGAATCTTCATACCTAGGAACTTGCAGGTTGGTAGTAGGAGTTACCATAATAGTTTAGATAACTGAATAAGGTACTTCAATATTTAGAATGAATGCATAGGAAATGCGTAGAATTGGAAAGATTAACTTTTAAAAATACTATTGTAGTCTTGAAATAGTTTTAAAATTTGTGTACAAATTTCAAATGTTTCAACAGATTTGCTGCATATTACACCAGCACCAAACAATGGAACACATGGCAGCTTGAACCACCTCTTAAAAAAACCTTTTTACAATCCTTCACATGCAAAAGAAGACTCATCTCCTTCTTCATGTCCAGTTTCCCATCTGACTCCCATAGATGATCTGGGATGCACATGCGTGCATGTAAGTAGGGGCTTCTGGGATCTTTTAATCATCTTTGTCAAGTGTGTTCTCTTTTCTTTAGTTTTTCTAAACTATGGATTCATTCTCAGTGATTCTTTTCTATTTTACAGATATCAAATGTTTCAGTAATAAATGAGAGGTTAAATCTCACCACAGCAGAAAGTAAGTAGCAAGAAATGAAAAGGACAGCAATATTTTAAAATCTATGCCTGGTTTAGACTTTATATTATTGGTTTCAATAGGAATTTTTGTATTGTTAATTACAATTTCAAATGAAGCAGGAAAGCCATGTCAGAAGCATAATTTTTTTCTTTTTTCTTTGCATTTCTTTAAAAAATTATATTTGATGCTGTTACAGCAGCATTTATGCATAATAACCATATCTGAATCCCTGTTAGAGAAAAACCATGCAGGTTTCAGTGGTATTTGGAGAAAGCCTGAGTATTTCCAGGCTATATGCTGTAACTCTTCTTCCCCACCTTGTAACCATAATTTTCTCTGATCAAAAAATCCCACAGATATTTCTATGTGCTTTTTAAAGGGATTTCTGGAAATTTTAGGATGCATTATAGTGCTTCCTGGCCAAATAAGATGTAAATTTCATTTCATTGGCAAGACAAGTTAAAAATATTTACATTATGAAATGACAAAGAAACAAGAATTTACAGAAGTCAATGTAATATATCAGACTTGCATGTTAAACATAACATGAAAACTATATTCTACTTTTTTTTATTCCACTTGGAAGCTAAGAGCTTAAAGAAACACATACCCATGTTTACTGGTGGCTGTATTTGTATTAATGTTTTAATTTACATTTTTCTCTGCTGTCCTAAACCTTTGCACCATCCAAATGTTATAGAAGAATTAATCAGTACCTATTGTTTGAATTCTAGTAGAGAATGCAAATTCATATCATTTGCCATATGGGAGACCCAGAGTTCTTCAGAAGAAAAATGTCTACTGCCTCCTTTGGCACCATCAGTATGTGAGTGGCTACAGCTACGATATCTTGATGCCATTGTGGACCTCATATACTGTGAATAAGCTTGTAAGTTATCACATATCTGTGCTATTCTTAAGTATGTAATATAATGGATTGAAAATGTGGTTCAGGCATCAGGAATCCTGGTTAAGGACTGGTGGATACCATGTGACTAAGGCCCTGCCTGCAGACATCTGTGGAATTTAAATAGCTTAGCTATGTAGAATCACTGAAGTTTACTATAAAAATATATTCAAATGTATAACAATAATCTATCCTGCAGTGGGATGAAAATAGCAATGACACTTGTATAAATCACAGGGATTTTTGGAACTAAAGCTCAGTGCACTGGGGATTACGGGAGCTTTGTTTTTTGTGGTTTAGTATTTTTTTTCTTTTTTGCTACCGAAAAAAGATTCCTGGAGGTGGCTGAAGTTGACATGATGGACCACAGCAGATGCTTGAAGTCTGTCATGTAGTGCAAGTGACTCGTGCTTCTCAATATTAAGTACTTGCTTGTCGAAAGACAATAACCTGCATCAGAAAAGGGAATGCATGATTGTGCTAGGCAAAGCCATGTTTTAGTGGTAACTGTTTTCTTCAGTAGACATTATGGTTCTTTGACCTGAAAGGCGTGGAGTCAAAGGACTAAAGCTGTTGAACTGGTGATGAGGCTTTTTTCCTGATTCTGAAGTTTTGAGGTGGTGACTATCACTGTCAAGATCTCATTTCTTAATAAATGACCACTTTCAACAGCTTCTTTGAGAATCGTTCTGTTCCTATTCATAGGTGATCCCTTTTAAAATAGCTTATTCCTCTGTTTTGAGGCAAAGAAATGAAGAGAGGTTGTAGCAGAGTGAGTTTATTAGTTTACAGAGCACTAGCAATATCGCTTGCAGTCTGGGGTTGCATTAACTGTCGATCTTATTGTACTAACAGATGACACAGACATAGCTGTTCTCATCTCAACAGCTTTTGATATTGTTTACTTGCTGACTTGTAGATCCTTGAAAAAACAAGCTGAAATGTTCTTGAGTGGTTGCTTTCTCAGTATTTTGAGTTCATAGGTTCATAGTGAATTCTCATTTCCTCAGCTAGAGAATTTTCTCCTGTGATGTCAAATGGAAATAGCCATGAGCAGCCTTCATTCCCTATATGTATGGGAGTGTTTGTGAAAATAGAGGTTATGTGACGTATTACATATGTGATGGACAGGCAGCTCCAAACCACTGTCCTCCTCCCTTGGCACTTGGATTAGAGCTCACAGCTCATAATAGTTAGCGTCAAGAAATGTGAAATAGTGAGAAGAGAGTTGAGTGGTGTCCTTATCGCGTCAAGTTGGAGAAAATGTGAATGCTATTAATAACCCAGATTTGTGATACAGGTGAAAAGTAGATTCCCTGCTATATTTGGGTAACATTAGGCATGACACTGTATTTAGTGAGAAGAATTAATTTCTCTGCAGGACAGCCCTTGGCATGCTTGCTGAGTTATTTTGATTCAGGTTTCCCTTCAGCGTCCATACAGAAGCTGAAACCATTGTTGAATGTCACAGCTCAGTTACTAAGTTTAAAATATTGCTTTCTTCAGTGACCCTGATCCATTAACACTGCCCTATTGATTTGGACACTAGAAAGGACAAATTACTCAAATGAATTGGATGTCACTTTTGTATTGGGATTTACATCTGCTTGACAATGACAGCTGATCAGCTCAGGTGGCAAAGCAAGTCTTTTATATTTCATTCCCTGAGGTATATATATTTTTCATTAATGTACAACCTGACCATAATAGAGGCATCTACAGGAATTCTCATGAAAGTTAAGTAAAGAAATTGAATCAAAGCATACAAAGATGCATAAGAAGAACATTCCAGTTCTTTATTTCTGCTTGGTTTTAACCTACCAAAATAAATAACATACTGAAGATCAATTTATAGGTTTAACTACTGTTTATAAATGTATAAAGTTAATAAATATGTTCCATTCTTACCAAAATGAAAATAAATTACATGTAAATGTGTAAGAAAAAGAAAATACAATTAAACACAGGAAAGCATAATCTGATGTTTTAGTTAATGCTATCATAAAATTATGATAAATGTTATAGGAATGGTTATTAAAAAAAAAAATTGGTTATAGAACATATATATATATATACATACACACACACTTGTCAGAATCACTTTTGACCAGACCTTAGCTAGTGTACATGTTAAGGTGTCTCAGCTCAAGTTAGTGAATCTAGCCAGTAAAATGTTCTGAATTTATTATGAATTTATTTAGCTGTAACGCGTCAGCAACACAGGCTTTTATTATGGAGATAGCATCCACAGCTGGAAGATGAGGTGATCTTACGAGTGTCGTCTTTATACACTAGGTGCATTCCAGGAGGATGTGACATCAAGTTTGTGTTTCCAGAAATATGTAAAAGTGACGAATGAGCCAAACTTGTCAACTCTTCTTGCCTAAGGCATAACCTTATTTTGCTACTACAGTTTTACATGCTGCATAAGGATTTCCCTGAATTAACTAAAAACAGAAGTAGAGGAAAAACAGTAGGCAGAAAACATCAGGGTCCATTACTTGCATTGACCTGATTCACTATGAAAATAAGAGAAGATTCAATGAAGTCCATTCTAGAAAGTTAAAACCATACAAAGCATTGGATTAGCCACAGCCGTGGGTGTAATACTTCTTTTTTTTTTTTCCCCACAGGAAAACACATCTCCTCTTCCTCCCACTGTTTCAGACTGTCTGCGGGCTGATGTTAGAATCCCTGTTGCTCGGAGCCAGAATTGTTCCAACTACCCAGAAGGGCTGACCTTCACCCGCAGTTTCCTCTATCCTCCCAGTGAGCATGGTTCTTTTTATAGCTAGAGCTTAGAAAGTCTTAATCAGCTGGATGTGGGTTTATGTTTAAACATATACCCAAACACCAAAACAAACTTCGTCGGATCAGCATGTTGGGCAGAAAAAGGTTTCCAGCATTTGTAGACTGACCAAAAGCAGGACTTGTATGTAAATATTTTCAGTTTAGAACATTTAAGTTTTTCTTTAAGAAATGGAACAGCTTGACTGTGATGAAAACTGGTTGGAAAGGTGTAAAGGGTTGGAGTGAAGGGCTGTCTCTCATCCTCCATATGTATTAATTTCCTATTATCAAATTTGATAATTACTTGATTGAACAGATCGTACAAATAAATTTGGAGATATGTTTGCAGTAGGATTGTATGCTCAAATGTAAAATGTAATCAAATTACATGTACCTGCATTTTATAGTGACATACGAATCAAATTCATCTTTGTATAGTATTTCATTAATTTACACTTTGTTCTTTTATTCAGACTTTAGTTCATCTACTCTTGAACAGTATGATGCCTTACTCACCAGCAATATTGTTCCCATGTATAGAGCTTTCACAGGTAGGTTGCAAAGTTTTGATTAATTTTCATTAATTTTCTGTAATCATGGTTCTTCATTTTCTAAAGCTATGAAAGGGACTTAAAAACATTAATGTGTGCCCTGCAGTGTATCCAGACCTTGTGCAAATATATATAAAACTTTTTAAAATTAGATGTGGGAAATGTTAAAGTGCACTTATGTAAGTTGTATTTTTTTCTGTATATAGTCCTGTCTGACCTCTCCTTGGGTGTACCTGCTCACTTTTTAATTTTCTCTTCTTCTGCTGTGTGCTGTCCTAACATGAAATGCTCACCATGAAACTCTATGAAAATATCCCCCTGGGGAAATGCTCAAGGTGAATGAGAATGGCGCTTTTTCTTTCTTTTTGCAAGGTCTCAAGACAGGATGATGTTTGTAAAGAATGTTCTGATACGGTGCCTGTTTCCTCAAGCAAAAATTGAGACCAGGCAATATTAATCTTGGAATATTTACTTCAGGCAGATGTTTCTATTGTACAAGTGCAGTGAGCTACGTTACCTCTTTCTGTCCAGCCCGGCTTAATTTTGTCAATAAACGCTGCTAAGGAATTTTCTACAACTGCATATGATCCTGTTCTACTCTTAGGCTTTGGCTCATTTTCTCAGACAGCGGATACAAAGAAGAAATACTTAATGAAAAAGCTGGAGGAAAAACAGCGATGTAACTACCTTTCTAATGCATTCAGACCTCATTTATTCATTCATTCATTTAATATAAGAAAACATATCCAGAAAACCTAAATGGCTTTAATCTTCCAAGTAAATCAAAGACATTATGAAAAATCCAATTTTCCAAGGAAAACTCTGCAAGAGATTTAAACTTACAAGAACTTACTCTAGACCATAAGCAAGATGTAAATTAATAGGGGATGCCCTCAATCCCCCATACCTATCTGGGTTTTTTTGCCATGATAGCTGTAAATATTTGAATCATCTCCCTAGCTTATATCCTACAAATCGTACTTTCTCAAATAACATCTGTGAAATGAGTCAAATTGCCTTGTGATATTTGACACGAGTTCTGTAGAGTTAGACCAACTCTCACGTGGTCAATATTCCTCTCACAAAGCTATTATCACAGTTCCTGCTAATTGGAAGGTGCTAGCAGATGGGCCAGAAATTAATAATCTCTCAGCTCTAGATCTGTAGCTTCAGCTTCAGATCAAATGCTTTACCTCTAGTACTGCAGTGGACCTTGCTGTACCATGCCGCTTTCAGTGGTGAGTGGGAGTATGTCCCTTCTGAAGAAATCCAAATTTTGTGAAACAAAGGGTTGATTTTACAGGCATTTAGTTCAGAACTTTTTATTACTCTTCTGTAGCAAAAAAGGAAGTATGTTCTTCTTCTTTAGTGGTGAGATAACTTCAAATTTATGTAAAATATGATTATGTTTTCTTTTAATGACAGACATATGGGACTATTTCCATAATGTACTTCTTCCGGAGTATGCTAGAGAAAGGAATGGAGTAAATGTCATCAGTGGACCAGTGTTTGATTACAATTATGATGGCCATTTTGATACTCTTGATGAAATTAAGCAGTAAGTACATGGAAAAAACAGAAGTCAAACTGCAGATTATTTCCCGCTGTATTTCCACACAAACAAATTTCTATACAAAAAGAACAAGAAACAAGTATCACAGAGAAGGGAGTGTTCCCTTTGGAATACTGCATTCACCGTTACTCGCACAACAGCAAATACTCTTGCAAACGGACACAGTATTGTAGAAATTGAAGTTCCAGTAAAGAGAATAAAACTTTGCAGTTACATGTGTATCTATGTACACGCGCAGATAAAGACTCGTAACTTCCCAAGCTTATGTCTAGATTTTTGGGCCTCTGCAACACACATGCTGGGAGAGTATATGACATCTAAATATGCAGAAGATGTGTTTAGACGTAATTTTCTCACTTTCATGCTGTGTTCAGTCACCTGTTTGTTCATACTGATGTGTTTTATCAAAGATCAGATTTCTGTGTTTGCCTTCACTGAATTGTGTAGGTGGGAATGTAACATTCCGGAGTGATACCTTTGCATAGCTATGGCTTACACAAGTCACTTGGAGGTCTGACAAGTTCTAGGTACATTTTCATGAGCTCTGGTAGCATAACAAAATACATTTAAGAAATCATCTGTCTATAGAAGCAGAAATAAGAAAAAAAAGAGAAGACACACAAAAAAATTTTATAGAAGAGGAATATAAAAGATAAAGACCAATTATTTATGTTAGTGAATGAGGATAGAAGGAGGAAAAACCAGAAAAGAACAAACAACTTCAATTGTTCCAAATATAGAGAAAATGCCTTGTGACAGTAAGAACACTTATGTAGTAGAATTGTGCTGGGAAATCTGCACAGCTGAATCTGTCACTGGAGTTGTTTTATTCAAGGCTAGACTTAATACCACATCTGTTAAAAATGGTTTGAGAATGGGAAAATCGGCTCTGCCACGAAGTAGGAGGGTGGAAGGGAGGAGAGACTAGAACTTCCTTCCAAGCAGAATGCTGTAATACCCGGTTGACCACATGTTGTTGTCTACAGTTTGGAATAAGCATGTTTTACTCAGCATGACTAGTCAGTCATACGAAGCAGTATAATGATTTCAGTTACAGTGTTTTGTTGAACGCTGAAGACGTACAGCAAATTTGGGAAGCATACAGCTCCTCGTAAGTTTATATACAAAAGTGACCATGTTCACAGAATAGCCAGAAAAGGAAGGCAAAGACATTTTCAATCAGGTATCCTAAACTGGTTTCTATAGCACAAAGCCAAAAGTCATCATACTGGCTTTTCTAGTTGACAAGGAACCAGAAGCTAATTTTCTCATTGCTCTTCTCCAATTTAGTTTTGTGTGGTTGAAATTCTTAATGTAATGAAGAGCAAATACGATGCTCTATCCTGACTCTTCCAGATGTAGAGATCTCCGGCTTCAGCAAAATAGAATGTTGACCATGTAAGCAGTCCTGTTCATCTCAAGGGGACTGCTTGTAGCAAAATGATTAATCCATGCATGTTTGGCTGTTCTTGAAACAGATAGTGAGCTTGTCTATCCCATCAGGTATTTACTTCAATTATAAAACAAATAAAAGTCATATAGCAGTGAAAGATCTATGATGAGATAAGTTTTATGAATTACTAATGGCATCAGTGGTTTTATTACTTGATATCTAGATAAATCCCCTAATTAATGTGTTGGGTTTTGTTTGGTTTTTTATTGTTTTGGTTTGGTTTTTTTGTAGACATGTAAACAATACAGAAATCCCTGTCCCAACCCATTACTTTGTGGTTCTGACTAGCTGCAAGGACAAGTCCTATACGCCATTCAACTGTTCAGGCTCCTTGGATGCTTTGTCTTTTATCATTCCTCACCGACCTGACAACACTGAAAGCTGTGCTGTAAGTATGGTTCTATGCTCTTGTGTGCCAATGATCTTTGTGAACTGATTCCCAGTGGGATTCAGTCATCTGGAGAATTTTTAGAAGTCTAAGTGTTTAATTAATTCATTCCCCTTGAGTTGAGAGGGAGTGTGGTGCTAAAGCAATGACTAGGAAAGCAAAAAGCTCAAGAAGAGGTAGCTGGAAACTAATGAGCTGACAGGAAGCAAGGAAAATGAAGAAAAGAGGGTTTGATAAGAAGGCTTGGAAATGCTGTCACCTGAGAAGGGCTGAGAACAGCAGCACAGATAACAGGGTGATGAGAGATCTTTATGGAAGGCTGCAGGCTAAAGTTTCTGCAGAGGTATCAAAGGACTTTGAATGTTACTCCCTTCAGTGTAGCTAGAAGAATTCCTTCTATCTTTTGTTCCACGTATGTCAGAAATTAGACAGTAAGTATTTAGATGGATGGTTCTGCAGTTGAAATTTAGACATGAATTAAATAAAATCTATGCTTACCACTGACAATGTAAATAATATGTTTAGTAGCAAACAAAATACATTATCCAAGTGTAATATGTATTGTCGAGCCAGCTGAGTGTCTGTTCCATAAACTGCGGGATGCGGAAAGTACCTTAGCTCAGTGTGTGTGTGTGTGTTACAGAGTTTCTCCCACACACATGTAACTGCACAGACTTGAACTGGCCCTCAAAGCAATACAATTTTGTTTATTCAGTGTATTTATTACTTTGAACTCATAACTCCAAGCAGGTGCAAGCTTGCGCTGTTTAGAAACAGCTTGAGTGTCTCCTCATTTCTGCTGTGGATCATCTACAGCTGCCCAGTGATCTCTGTGGGAGTTGAGAGTTGGCAAAATATAAAAAATATATAATTTGAATGGATTAGCCTTTATATTTTAAAATTAACATCTGTTATTTCTAAAGTTTATCGACAAACACCAAATATCATTGCACTTTATAGTAATTGTATCTTGCAGTGATGTGGATTCAGTGAACCATTTGTGTCAGAAGCAGATACTGGTAACAGAAAAGCAAATTACCATCTGTTCACAAAAAACTTTGTAGTAAAAGAGTTGAACAATAGCATTTTTGATTGGTTAGTGCTCACGTTTTCATTGTTTTCCTTGCCTATCTAGCAATTATTGCTGTCCAACCGTCAAGACGGAGCTGCCGTAAGGACTTTGTTCAGGTTGTCAGGTGCCCGTTTGGCAAGCCTGAGCACTGCAGCTAGTTTCTACTGTAACTATCCTTACTTGTGTGTTTAAAACATGACTCAGCTGTACTTTGTAGTCAGAAGTCACACTTGCCATTTCAGCATGATTTTGCTTCTCTGTTACTTTGGAGCTGGGGAGAGGGGACATCCACTTGATTGCTTTTAAATGAGATCCCTAAATGCAAGGCTGTAAAGATGCCTGGGAAAACCTGAATGAAGTTTTACTACTGGAGGCCTTTAGTGTCAAACCAGTTCAAACACTGATTATTCTCTAACACCACCACCACCACCAAACAACAGAGTGCCTTTTATGTGTTTGAACATTGTTCTTACTTGTTTTGGCAGGAAAACAAGACACTTTCCGAATGGGTTGAAGAAAGAGTTCAGGCTCATTCTGCACGTGTTCGGGATGTGGAGCTGCTAACTGGGCTTGACTTTTACCAGGAAAGAAAAGAACCCATCTCTGAGATCTTACAACTAAAAACATTTTTGCCAGTATTTGAGGCTGAAATTAACTGAGTATCTATTAAAAAAGTGTCAGTGCTTGGAAGAAAGCAAATTCAAGCGATTTACCTTTTTTCCTTGCCAAAGTATGTAGGAAACACGACTACAGCTCTTCTATAGGAAAACACACTTAGAGGAGCTAATTTATTTTTTCAAATTCATGTTCTTTGGTCAAGTGTTTTGTGCCAACTGAATAAAAAATACCTAAAGTAAATTAAATCATCGTTGCTGAGCCAGGCTTTCAAAATAGAGCATATTTTATTAGTAGTGGTCTGAAAAAAACCTGCAAAAGGAACACTGTGCTGTGCACAAAGTATTGCTGAGGGCAGGTAAGTGGGACAAGGCAGTGGAAATTCCCAGAACCTGCTATTACAGAAATGCCATGTGTTAACTGAGTGTTGAGCTGATTTTCTCCCCAAAAATGCTGCTAACTGCAGGTATGAATAACAGCAGACAATTGACCATTTGTCTGATTTACAGGGACAGTGGGGGAGTTTTAAAGAAACATGTCAAAGAGTGTTTCAATCTGTGACTGACTATGGACTGAAGGAGATATGTCTGTTTAAAAAAGGAAGCTTTAAAAGTCTGTTAAAAACAAGCAAACAAACAAACCACAATAACAAAAGCAACAAAAATCCTAACCCAACGGAAAAAAGCCAAAACCACCACAGGCCAATTTTTTCCCCCACATCTTAGACGATCAGTGTAAGCACATACACTCCTAATGTAGCAATATTTATGACATCAAGGTGTGGGACCAAACTGAATGTTAAGATCTGTATCTTGGGTTAAACCATTACACTGTCTTCTTGAATGTGGAATTGTATTTCACCTTGCAACACTGTGGGATCTAAGCCTGTCCATTAAACTGGAGACTTCTACTACACTGCCTTAATTAAGAAATAACTGATTTTTCACTGCATAGCAAAACATACCCTAACTTAATCAATGAATCTACATAACACATAACAAACTAGGAATGTAAATTAACTAGTCCAGAATCATAACATTAATTTCAGAGATATGAAACAAGCAGTTTCATAAGAGTATAATATTTGGTCTATCTACATTAGCAATTTAAAGTAGAACTAGCTCAGCTGTTGACATGTAGACATGCCTCTGTGAACAGTTACACTCGTGTTTGATTTATGTATATCTCTGGATACCTTCATGATGAAAAAATGCCTTTGAGGTTTGCCCAGACTTCTGAAAATTAATTTCATTCATGCTCACATGCATGACAGGTATTCGACTTAAACAGCAGCTAAATTAAATCATTGTCCTCCTTCACAAGATTCTTTAATGTCCTTTTTTATACAAATATTTAGCCTCCCCCCTCAGAAGCACCCCACTGTGCTGGTAAAAGTTGTCCCTTGTGGGTAAAGAGTGGGCTGACCCAACCTGTGTTTCTCAATCGGTGTTTGTACAGCACCCAGCACAAGAGGATCTTGATCACATACCTGGGTTTCACACAAACTGTTGCGGGAATGGAGTCTGAAGCTGCAGTTACTTTAAGAAAGCAAATATGAAAGTGGTTTTGCTATGGTCTCTACAATTCGTTCAGCTGTCATAATATCTCATGTTCGAAACGGTAACGGGTCATTTACAGATAAAAGTATGGAGATCACATAGGAATAACTAACAAAATTTTCTGTGAGTAAGGGCTTGGTTCTTAGCCCTTTATTCTTCCCTTGGCACTGATGTAAGGGTACTCTTGTCATGTTGCAGAGTTTCCAGCTTTCTCAGTGCCAGTTCTCCATGCAGTATCATACAGCTTCTGTCATACCCCATAACATAAACTCTGCTATAAACTGCCCCTGGCAGCATTGTGTTCCCTCTCCTCCTCCCCAGAGGCTGTAATACCCATCTGTTAGCTGACCTTGTGGTTTCACAGGCCTCCTTAAACCTGTTGCATTTTTTGGTACTTACAGGAACAAGCACGGGCAGTTTTCCCCATCACTGCTAAGTTCAGCCAGGGAGCCTGGTCACTGACTGCTCTGAAACACGTCTGCATCTCTGACTGACGTGGTGGAAAGCTATGGGCTAAGTTTGCTTGCCTTCCCTTCTCTAGTTACACAAGCCAGTGCTGGTGCTGGAGACTGGGAGACCTAGTAGTGAAGCTGGTAGAATGACTAGGGGACAGATTTGGCCGCATGTACCGCCCTTGTATCACATAGTTAAAGCTGCACATGGGAGGAAGTGCAGCTCTCAAACCCTAGAATATAGGCAAGGGAAATCCATTGGTGTTTGGGCTTTGTTGACCTTATCTAAAATTTTTAAGAGGTTCATAGGCTTGCACAGGCATTTTTGTTTAATTGTGAAAAGAAATGTAATGCCTTACGCATTTATGGAAACAAAACATTAAAGAAATCTTGACAGTTCATAAGAAAACACTCAGTACTGTGTACCTGTGGTTGTATTACCAGTGGAAATACAGCCTGAAACTTACGTAGCTCCCTAAGACTTTTTATAGATATTTTCCTTTTTGAAATAGAGTAATTTCTGCAATTTGCATGGAGATGGAAACAAACAGCTGCCTCAAACAGAATTCACGTGCCTCTCAAACTACAAACCACAACACAGTCACTCTCAGAACCTAAAAAATTTATTTCATTCAAGTAACATTGACCTGGAACATTTCAGCCACTTGTATTTTAAGACTTTCAACTGGTTGTCCTTTTTTTCCATTTCAAAAGGAAAGAATATTTATTCTTCATTATATTACCAACTATACAAAGGTTCTGATATGTAGAGGAGCGTAGTGGGGGGGAGTAAGTTCTATCTTGCCGTTCAAAGGCAGCAAATCGTATGTGATGCTTGGGGCCTGTTCCTTGTTGTAGGAAATAAGGACAAAAGAACAGTTGACCGAATGTATAAAATTAGTTATTAAATTACTCAGAAATGCTGATATTTATCAGAAGTTAAAATAAAGAAACAGTAAGAGTAACAATAAACAGACAATAACACATGTAAAACCAGCATACGGCAAATATTTAATGTAAAAACAAGCTCCTCCTTTGATAACCACTCTGCTTTTTCCTGAGAACTAAGAAATCATATTGTTTCTGAAAGTTTCAAGCTTTATTTCCTAGGAGATGTTGGTTTAACTTCCCCAAAATGGCAAGCCCTTTGTTTCTGTGGCTCTTTAGGCGGTTTTGGTACCCCCAAGTATCAAGCTGGAGTGGAATAGGCATAAATCAGTCTGCTGACTGTAAAAGAAGGTGCTGCTGAGTCTCATCTCTTGTAGCCACCCTGTGTGTGAGAATTAAAAACGTAAGCTCTGTAAAATGTGATTTTCTATAGACCACTACTGAAGCTGAGAAACTGAGCACTCCTGTAGCCGCTGAAAATCTGAACTCGTGAGGATCTGACTGTTTCCCTCCCTTATGCTTGGATCCTTTTGAGTTTTAGAGTATTAGAACCAAAACTGTAAGCACGTATAGAAATTTGGCACTACGCATAGCTAAGTCTTGTCTCTGTAGCAGGGCAGGGCAATAACGAAAGAGAGCAGGCAAGGGAAGCTGAACTTACCCTGCTCCAGAGAAACCTACAGCCAGAGCAAGGAAAAGCTCAACTGAGTAT
>NW_010223694.1:3910-14543 GCF_000690775.1 Eurypyga helias | reverse complement strand
CCTACACCACACCCTGGCCCTGCGAGACCGTCACCATATGAAACAAACTTTATTTTTGCTTAGTATTCATTATAGGGACTGATGGCTTTTTGTCAGAACTTCACTGAAGGCTACCTTCAGAGTTGAGTGCGGGTATTTAAATGGCACAGCATACCCTTGACTCCCACCTTGGACATTCTTCTTTAAGGAAAATAGTATTAAAGGCTATATGTTTGTACACAGGATGATGGGATTTTTCATAGAATCATAGAATGGTTTGGGTTGGAAGGGACCTTAAAGATTATCTAGATCCAACCCCCCTGCCATGGGTAGGGACACCTTGCACTAGACCAGGTTGCTCAAAGCCTCGTCCAGCCTGGCCTTGAAGACATCCAGGAATGGGGCATCCACAGCTTCTCTGGGCAACCTGTTCCAGTGCCTCACCACCCTCTCTGTGAAGAATTTCTTCCTGATATCTAATCTAAACCGCCCTGTTTTCAATTTGTACCTATTACCCCTTGTCCTATCACTACAGGCTCTTGTAAAAAGTCCTCTCCCAGCACCCTTGTAGCCCCCCTTCAGATACTGGAAAGCTGTAATGAGGTCTCCTCGGAGCCTTCTCTCCTCCAGGCTGAACAAGCCCAATTCTTGCAGCCTTTTGTCATAGGAGAGGTGCTCCAGCCCTCTGATCATCTTCGTGGCCCTCCTCTGGACTCACTCCAACTGGTCAATATCCTTCTGATATTGAGGGCTCCACAGCTGGACGCAGCACTCCAGGTGGGGTCTCACCAGAGCAGAGTACAGGGGCAGAATCACCTCCCTCGACCTGCTAATCACCTCCCTCATATGCAAAATGTGCAATTATCTTTATAAATACAGATTTCTTCTAGCCTAGCTGTACCGTTTCTGTGCAATGCGAGAATTCCTGGCCTTGGGTGAAAAGCTGTCAATAAGGAGGCAGGAAAATCTCTCATACCTCTGGACCTGGTGTCTTGGCAAAAGTGGAGGTTCAGAAGTGTCCTCTTAATCAAGCAGCTCTTCCCTGCCCCCATCATATTTCCCCTGGGGAGGGGGAAGTGAAGACTACTGGAATGACTTTCCTTCCCACAGCCTGGTAGTAGCAGGAAACTTGAATCCTTCACAGTCCCTGGAACAGAAACCAAGGAACAGCAGTGTCCTCAGAAGGATGAAAAATGGTAGGTGAAATGTGATTTGGTATCTATCAGTCAGGGTCAGGGCTTAGGACAGCTTTGGGTTTGGGATCAACTACTCATGAGGTGGGAGGAGTCTTTTGCCAAGGACCCAAATTACTTACAAATGTGTCTTAAGGAGACCTGGCAACTGATGTGGCACATAAACCAAACTGCCCCCTGTCCAGGAAGCTCAGCCATGGCCTGCTTCGTCTCTAATGGCTGGAAGCTGGAAGAAGACCAAGTGCTTCCCAAGACTGGCTGCAAGGAAGGGCAAATCTCCAGGTCTTACTCCATGTGAGAGAAATGTGGCTGGGGAGAAGAGGATTCCAGTTTTCCAGAGGCTCCCTGAGGAAAGACAAACTTGCAGAGTTTTGTTTACTGTCTAGCTTGCCTCAATCACTGAGTCAGTTTGCTGCAGAACGGATGGAACAACTCACCAAAGGCATATGTGGTTTTGCACAAGATTAGGGACTGTAGAGAGTGCCCTTCAGCAACTTGAGTCTGTCTTGGCAGACTCCAGGCAGGATATCCACAGTAATTCAGGAGGATCTCTGAGTGCCTGAAGGACCACTTGCAGGATAAGAGGGAGGAAAAAGCTGAAAAGACCTGTAACTTTAGGGTTAGTCTAGATGCATTTTCTAGCTCATTGCAAACATAGTGCATCTTAATACACCGAAGTAGTCTTTTCTTATGTTTAAGTTGAACCTTCTGTGTTTCAGTTTGAGCGCATTGCTTCTGGCCCTGTCACTGGGCACCACTGAAAACAAACCTGGCCCTATCCTTTTTGCCCCCTCCCTTCAGGTATTTAAATACATTGATAAGATATTCCTGAGCTTGCTCTTTTCCAGGCTAAACGGTCGCAGCTCTCTCAGCCTTCCCTTTGTAGAATAGATTCTCCAGTCCCTTAATAACCATAGAAGCCAGTGAACTCTCTCCAGTATGCCCATGTTTCTCATAGAATCATAGCATCAGAGTCATAGAATGGTTTGGGTTGGAAGGGACCTTAAAGACCATCTAGTTCCAACCCCCCTGCCATGGGCAGGGACACCTTCCACTAGACCAGGTTGCTCCAAGCCTCATCCAGCCTGGCCTTGAACACTTCCAGGGATGGGGCATCCACAGCTTCTCTGGGCAGCCTGTTCCAGTGCCTCACCACCCTCTCTGTGAAGAATGTCTTCCTGATATCTAATCTAAACCTCCCTGTTTTCAATTTGTGCCCATTACCCCTTGTCCTGTCACTACAGGCCCTTGTAAAAAGTCCTCTCCCAGCACCCTTGTAGGTCCCTTCAGGTACTGGAAGGTGCTATAAGGTCTCCCCAGAAGAGGAGACTCTTCTCTCCTTCTGTTGTACTGAGGAGTCCTGCACTGGGTCCAGCACTCCAGGTGTGGCCTCACCAGTGCTGAGCAGAGGGGAAGGATCACCTCCCTCAACCTGGTGGTTGATCCTCCTCTTAATGCACCCCAGGAGACCATTGGCCGCCTTTGTCACAAGGGCACACTGCTGGTTCGTGTTCAACTTGGTGTCCACCAGGACTCCCAAGTCCTTTTCTGCTGGTGCATATGCTGGGGTTGTTCCCCCTCACGTGCCGGACTTTGCACATCCCCTTGTTAAACTTCATGAGATTCCTGTCAGCCCATTTCTCCAGCCTGTAGAGGTCTCTCTGGATGGCAGCATGACCCCAGCCACTCCTCCCAGTTTGGTGTCATCAGCAAACTTGCTGAAGGTACACTCTGTACCCTTATCCAGATCATTAATGAAGATGTTGACCACTATTGGACCCAGTATAGATCCCTGGGGCACACCACTAGTGCGTACTTGGAATGGCAATGTCCCAAAGGTTGCAAGGCAAATCATTGTGCTTTTTCAGGAATGATTTTTGAAGCCAGTGGCTTTATGTTATGAGTTTTTCTTAGTGGCAGAATAAAAGCCTGTTACGCTGTAGACAGGATTAAAGAGTTTTCTCAGTCCTGCCTTTCAGATCTGCCAGGCTGTTTTGTATGAGTAGCTTAACACTCATCAACGCAGATGGAAACTGTATCAGTCAGCTGGAAATTGAGTGTAACCACTCAATTTGATGAACCAAAAGGCTTTTCATAATGACTATGAAACTAACAACCCCTCTGACCTTCTCTTATTATCATATGCAGGACATGCCACGGAATTTTGTTGTGAATCTCAGGAGTAACCGGGTCTTCAGGGGAAGAAAAAGGATGCGCAGGGCATGGCTTAGGAAAAGCATTTTGGAAAAGAATGCTCCTTTTGCTTTGCAGGCAAGCCAGTGAATGTTATTTCTGTGAATTCAGCTGTTCTGGTTTGGATTTTTTTCCCTTTGCTATTTGTTTTCAGGAAAAAAGCTGATAGAGTTGTGTCTAACTACCAGAACTACAGCTGAGAATGCCACTTTTATCATCTCTAGAACATTTGCAGGATTTTCCTGTCAGCCAAGTATGCAAAATATATTTCAGAGATGATAGTTGCGTCTAATTTCTCCTTATGAATTTCTCCTCCATTTTAGGCAAAATGGTGCCTTTTCTATATCTGGGAGAACATTTTCATGCAGCAGCAGATTCCAAAGGGATTAGTTTGCAGCCCTCCTTGCAGTCTTCCCTGAGGGGCATTGTCCACATGTTTTCATCTCACCAGTTTATATCCTTCTAAATTATTGTTGGTCTCCAGATGCTGGATATCTGTCTAGCACCGCTAAGCATTTCAGATCAGTCTTCAGTCCCAAGGAGGAAGAAGGACAGAAAATAAGCACTGTCTGAATGCAGAAAAAACCCTAGAATATTCAAGGTTTTGCTCCTTAGCATTTTTAAAAGCTTAACTGCAGATCCATGGGAAAGGTGAGTTCAGACTGTTGGTTACTCTAATTCTTTCCATAGAATGAGAAATCTTGCCTCATTTCCTTTCCTCAGTTATGAGTTAGAACACATTTTATATGTTATGCAACTTAATCGTATGAGTAGTCCATAGTTTTGGAAACAGTTCAGCTGCATAGGCTTAGTGAAAACACAGGATATGATCTTGTATTTGGTTTAGTAAATTTGTATTTGTGAACATTGCCAACAACTTTCAGGATGTTTGGTGTATCAAACATGCTTCTGGTGGTTTAGCAGCAAATAATTCCCTATAATCCTGATTCCTAAAGGCACAGTCAGGTGGAGTGACAGCAAACAGGACACTACCTAGTGGGAAAGCCAAGGAACGAAAAAAGAGAAGGACAGGGCAGTGAGGCATGTTTCAAAAAGGACTGGTAACATTTCCCTAGGAGACTGTGGGCTGGGGCACAAGGACTGGGCAGTGACCCCTCTTTGTAGCTGACCCACAACACTCTGCACAAGAAGCAACCACATCAGTTTCTATTTCGTATGCAGTGTGTTACTGGCTGCATCTGCTGCCCAGCATCTTTCTTTTCCCATGGTTCTGCTTAGCATTTCTCTTACTCCAGTGTGTGTCCTTTTCTCTTCCCAGCCCTGGTCGTGTTTCTCCCCGGCACCTTTGGCTCAATGTTATATTTGGATTCTCCAGCTGTTGCCCCTTGCAATTAAAGGAGTTCCTATTCCTCTTTCCAACTTGGCCTTTAGCATTTGGCCCAGCTGCTCATGTGCCAGCCGTACTCCTTAAAAAATCTGGGATAAAGCCAATATGTAAACTAGCTCCCTGATCTGTATTTGGGACTGTGATCACTGCCACCCATGCTGTCTCAGACAAGCAATCATGCTGCTTCTGCAACACAGCACCTTCAGAAAGCTTGGTGTAAAAGGGATGAACTTAGTCATTAAAATCTTATGGCTTCTGCCAAAGGAATAGGGGGAGCTACGAGAAGCTCAGGAATAAGCATTTTCAGTAACCAAAGACTAATGTTTTAAGATAACATGTATGTCATTGTAACTGTTCTCTGATTTTGTTAATGTACTGGTGTAACGACCCTTAAATACAAAATTTCTGTTGGTCCAAATGAATTGTGGATGATAACTTATTAGTTCTCACCATCCTCATCATATGAGAAAGGCCGTAAAGCTGTATGGGTTACAGAAGTATGTCTAGCCTCTCTTTCGGTATCTTCCTCACATACAAAATCTTTAAGAGAAATAATCCAGTGGAAGTATTGTCAGGGGTACTATCAAATGTTCTAATTATTAAAAGCTACCAAATGTTAAAAGATGTGTAGAAAAGCAATATGGAAGCTTTCTAGAAATAGAAACAGAGATAGGAAAAAAGATTTCTGTGTCTCGCACAAAGAGAAGTAGTTTATAGCTCAAAGTAGCAGGCATAAACGGTTGCCTGCTGTTAGCGAACGAATGGGAAGCTCCCTGTTTTCCAGACATGAGCCACCTAATACGACTGTAGACAGATTACTGTAATATTGCTTGACAAATTTGCTGGTTGATTGCTGTAAAAAACGGGTGCTGGTGAAACACAGTTGATGAATAACATAAAGGCAAAAGGGAAGTTGTCTAATTGATTTCTGGAATATCTCAGGAACTTTTTATGAAACCCGCTGTAAGAGAGATTATGTCTTTTCATAAGAATCAATTTTCTATTTTCTATTATATGTTTCACTAACCTGATTAATGCAGAATACTTGCAGAGAAAACTAGCACTGACAAACTTTGTGTGTTCTGGCTAAAGCTTCTGCTTTATGAATCACTGAATCCACAGTCTACTTCTTGTCCGACAAAGCTGCACAACACTCTGGGCAGCTATAGCATGGGATAAAGATATATGGGACATGACACACCAGAATGTTGTTTATGCTCTGGGATTTTCCTGTGTGACATTGTGGGTTGTTTACTGAGGTTTGAGGTTAAACTGAAGAATAATCCATCTGCTTTTTAACTACTTGGTGTAATTTTTGAACTGCTGTCAACTTTCATGTACCACTCTGAATAAAAATGTGTATTGGTGTTTATATGGCCACATGGGCTTGGCTGGGCTGAGTGACAACTGCAGTGATGGCCAAGCAGTCAAGAGGAAACAAAGAACCATGTAATTCTTCTTCAGGTATTAATTGAGGAGAAGGACTTGGGGGTACCGGTAGACGAAAAGCTGAACATGAGCCGGCAGTGCGCGCTGGCAGCCCAGAAAGCCAACCGTATCCTGGGCTGTATCCAGAGAAGTGTGGCCAGCAGGTCGAGGGAGGGGATTCTGCCCCTGTACTCTGCTCTGGTGAGACCCCACCTGGAGTACTGTGTCCAGCTCTGGGGTCCTCAACATCAGAAGGATATGGACTGGTTGGAGCGAGTCCTGAGGAGGGCCATGAAGATGCTCAGAGGGCTGGAGCACCTCTGCTATGGGGACAGGCTGAGAGAGTTGGGCTTGTTCAGCCTGGAGAAGAGAAGGCTCCGGGGAGACCTTATTGCAGCCTTCCAGTCCCTGAAGGGGCTACAAGGAAGCTGGGGGGGACTTTTTACAAGGGCCTGCAGTGACAGGACAAGGAGTAATGGGTTTAAATGGAAAGCAGGGAGGTTTAGATTGGATATCAGGAAGAATTTCTTCATGGAGAGGGTGGTGAGGCACTGCAACAGGTTGCCCAGAGAAGCTGTGGATGCCCCATCCCTGGATGTCTTCAAGGCCAGGCTGGATGAGGCTTTGAGCAACCTGGTCTAGTGGAAGGGGTCCCTGCCCATGGCAGGGGGGGTGGAACTAGATGAACTTTAAGGGCCCTTCCAACCCAAACCCTTCTATGATGCTATGATTCAATGAATTCTAAGTGGTTCCACATATAGCTACTTAGAGGGTTGGCCAGCACAAACTAGGCCAGCACAAGGATTGTGTTGTAGACCTGGAATGACCATCACTGGCAGTGAAACTTCCAAGAAAATGGTCTTAGTCATCCTGAATCCTGTACAGAGTTCATCCAGACCTGCAGCAGTCTCTCAGCTAACCAAAAGCTTGCTTTGAACTGAAAAAGGGTGTGACTGTCACTGGTGGCACCTCCCCATCTTGGACTGCCAGCAGTCAGTAGCTAAGCAGCTTGCCAAATAGTTGTACAACATGGTCTCCAGAGGTAGTTGTAGGCAGAGATGGAGTAAAGCTGACGTAAGGCTGGCTAACACACACCGATGATACATTTTTGTTGCTGTTCAGTAGGTGAAGGGGACGTCAATCTGTAAGGGAACATTGTAATTCCAGTTACTGAAGAGGTGATTTCAGTTTGGAGCAGGAGCAAAGGCAGGATCATGCTATGATACGAAAAATGAAGTCCCTATATTCTTGCCTACTTTAATCTCTTCTCAAACAAGAGATTTAAAAAACTTGTCTTGTTTAGCACAGCAAACCCAGAACCTGAGAGGAGATAAACCAATCTTTCTAGCTGTATTGCTAGGAGTGATAGTAGTGATGAACAGCAGAAAAAGAAGAAAAAGAGCTATCTGTGGTACAGAACAGTGTTGGCACCAAATAATTATAACTCTGTATAAATTTGCTAGCTGTGGATTCCATCTGGAAATTGAACACAGATTCTCATCAGTAAGCTTCTGGAACAGCTACTCAAGGGAAATTGCAAGGAATAAGCAAAATTACTTCTAAGAAAGAGCTTGGTCAACCTATGAATCAGCCTGAATGACACAGTTGCCCATGATGACATGGAACTGCCTCAATGACTCAGTTGGATCTATGTATTTTGCCTCAATGAATAATGATTAAATTTATTTTTAAAAGACATTTTACCATAAAAAGGGAATACAAGACCTGTTTGATTGAGACAGTGCTCAAGGATATTTAATGGAGATTAACACACATAGTCCTCATAGCTGGGAACTTGAGTAACATACCTGGGCTTACTGCAATTTAAATAAAAAGTACCTGTGTTGCCAGGATTTGTGGGAGCACTGCTCGTGCTGCCATTACAGCCATCCTAGCTCCTGCTCTACTTCCATGGCTTGTAAATCACCTTCCTGAACACTTGGATAGGAAAACTGTTCCCTACTTGCTTTACTTCCAGCAATGTGTGTGTCGTTAGGAAGTAGGTGCATGGACGACTGAAGGAAAAGTTGGCAGGGGGTGAGGGTGTCCTTTATTCCAAGGGTGGGGTTGTAATGTACCTCATCAATACCTCCTTCCTGTATTGACTTTATTGACCTTTTTTGCATGGCATCTGCAAGAACGTGTGAGAGAAAGCCTCTTTAAACATAACGACAGGAGATGCTATGCTGAGCCAGAAAATGTCTGTACAAAGTGCCTTTGACTAGTTAGGGAAAAAGGGCATGGATAGAGTTGGTCAGAAAAAGCTTAATAAACCTTAGTCTTGGTGGGTATTTTTGGTATGAATTAGTCAGCTCAATGAAATGAAATAATTTTGCAGAGTCTGAATTTGCTTTTAGTGACATTCCAACACAACCTTGTCAGCCAAACAATTTTCAGAACAAGGTTAGATGCCAACATATCATCTCCATGCCTCTTTTTTTCAGGCTTCTCTTAAGCTGACAAACAACCTGAACTCATTGAGTCCTGGCTCACAGCCATATTCATCCATGGCTGGCTGAGCTGACAAAATCCATAGTTGGAGCAGGAAAATGCTTGATACTGGATTTTGTAGAACTTGAGTGAGCATCTTAATAACCAACCTGATACTTGTTTTGTTGCCTTTCCGTCTGCCTCCTCCACCCATCTGAAAGACGGCTATGACCTGATGCAGAAAGTGAGAGTTTCTGAAGTCCTAAAATTTCCCAAAAGATCAGAATTTTTCTCCAGCACAGAATTTCTGCCATGACTCTCCTCTTCAGCACATCCAAAACTCATGCGATTGTCCTTGATTTCTCTGCCAAAATCCTATTCCAGCTCCACATAAGAAAAAGATGTGTGAACTTTAGTTGGAACATATACAGAGCCTGGGGCAAGGCTGCCTGGCTAAAAAGGGCCCAGACACATGATGGAGAATGTGGCTGTTACTGGATGTGCTCAGAAGCTTTCATGGCAGAGAAGCTGCTAGGTAGGTCATTCCAATTTATATGCACTGAGAGCAGTCAGCCAGAATATGGAGAAGAAATGCAGGAGGCTAAAGGCAATTACATGTATTAAATGATCTAGATGGGAGAGCTGATTGGCTGACTATCATGTGGCTATTGTAACAGCTGGGTCCCTGCCTCTTTAGTGTCTTGGATACAGGGTGCATCTGTTGATTGCTATTCATGGGTATCAGCATTTCGTTAGTGACAGAAGACAACTCAGCTGTTATCCTATGTAGTGGTTTAGGTCTAGCCAGCAACTGAAATCCACATGGCCACTCGCTCATTCCTCCCCCAGGTGGAGGGGGAAAAGCTCGTGGGTTGAGATAAGGACAGGGAGGGATCACTTATCCATTATGGTCACAGGCATAACAGACAATTTGAGGATGAAAGATCAATTTAATTGCTTACCAATCAAATCAAAGTAGGACAATGAGAGACAAAACCAGATTGTAAATATATTCCGCCCACCTCTCCCTTCTTCCCAGGCTCAGCTTTGCTCCCGATTTCTCTACCTCCTCCCCTTGAGTGGCACAGGGGAACAGGGAATGGGGGTTGTGGTCAGTCCATCACATGTCATCTCTGCTGCTCCTTCCTCCTCAGAGGAGGACTCCTCACACTCTGCCCCTGCTCCAGCATGGGGTCCCTCCCACAGGAGACAGTCCTCCATCAACTTCTCCAATGTGAGTCCTTCCCACAGGCTGCAGTTCTTCATGAACTGCTCCAGCGTGGGTCCCTTCCATGGGGTGCCGTCCTTCAGGAGCAGCCTGCTCCAGTGTGGGCTTCCCATGGAGTCACGGGCTCCTTTGGGCGTAGCCACCTGCTCTGTCATGGGGTGTCCCCTGGGCTTTAGGTGGTTCTCTGCTGCACTGTGACCCTCCATGGCTGCATGAACCTTTCCTCCTCCCCATCCCACTTGGGGGGAAGGAGTGAGCGAGCAGCCGCATGGTCTTTTGTTGCTGGCTGGGCCCAAACCACAACATAGAAGAATATGGGCAATGACTTCTGACTGTCAAAGCACATCATTACTTAACCTTAAGGATTTACTTAAGAACCCTACCCCCTTCCTCCATGAAGAGCAATTCAAAGTAATCTCTGAACCGAGATTAAAAACATTGTTTGAGGTTCAAAATAAAGGAAGATCTTGTCTAGGTGTTTGACTCTGCTCTTGTGAGACCCCACCTGCAGTACTGCATCCAGCTCTGGAGCCCTAAACATAAGAAGGATATAGATCGGTTGGAGTGAGTAGAGGAGGACCACAAAGATGCTCAGAGGGCTGGACCACCTCTGCTATGGGGACAGGCTGAGAGAGTTGGGCTTGTTCAGCCTGGAGAAGAGAAGGCTCCAGGGAGACCTTATTGCAGCCTTCCAGTACCTGAAGGGGCTACAAGGAAGCTGGGGGGGACTTTTTACAAGGGTCTGTAGTGACAGAATAAGGGGTAATGGGTTTAAATTGAAAGCGGGGAGGTTTAGATTATACAGTGAAATTGTAAATGAAATAAAATTGTAAA
>NW_010223694.1:0-3713 GCF_000690775.1 Eurypyga helias | reverse complement strand
CTACCTGAAAGGAGGGTGCAGAGGGGTGGGTGTTGGTCTCTTCTCCCAGCTAACAAGCAAGAGGACAAGAGACAATGGACTCAAGTTGTGCCAGGGGAGGTTTAGACTGGATGTTAGGAAACATTTCTTCAGTGAAAGGGTTGTCAGGCACTGGAATGGGCTGCCCAGGGAGGCGCTTGAGTCACTCCCTGGAGGTATTTAAGAGACATGTGGATGAGGCACTTAGGGACATGGTTTGGTGGTAGATTTGGCAGTGCTGGGTTAATGGTTGCACTTGATAATCTCAATGATCTTTTCCAACCTAAAAGATTCTATTATTCTATGATTCTATGATTAATGGTTCTAATCATGTGTCACAGGGCGTCACAGCTTGCTGTCAAGGAACGCTATCATGATTATTGACACTAAAGAAGTCTAAAGGGGTAACTAGCAAAGAAGTGCCTTAGCACAAATGCTTTGCCATCTTCAAAATGTCAGCTATCACTACTGTTCAGATGCTTTCTCTGCAAATTGTGCTGCAATTCAGAAGGTAAGAGTGAGTGACTAAGGGTGACTAAGTGTAACAACGCCATGGTGAGTTAACACCCTGAAAGGCTTGTAGGGAGATAGCTTCCAAAGATCCAAAGACAAGCAATTCTTCAGAAGCTTAAATGGCTAGTCTGAGACAAACTGATCTACCGCTAACTTGTAAACTGTGTGCTCAAGATATCTGGTACACAGAGCTCTTGGAACTTTCCGTGAAAAAGGAACCCCAGACAAAAATAAACATTCACTAAAAATACACCATGTTTCTTTCTGGGGTGAAGGTAAAATGACTTTTAGACACCACTAACATCCTGGTTGAGTCAATTCAACCTCCCTTAAAATACATAGTTGGGTTTGGTTGAACATGCTAGTTTTTAAATGGTGACAGTCTAAAGAAACATCCCTAAAAGAGCTGATGATAAAAGTGGAGTTTTTTTCTTCAGACCTTCTCACAAAAAGACAAATTAACAGAAAAATGGGCTTTTAAGTTTTTCTCTGTAGGAGTTCTTTGTCAGGTAAACTTCATACACCTGTCTTGAGGTATTTTCTTTTTTTCCAGCTTCTTAGTCTTAGTAGGAAGAGCTTGTACGAGAAGACAACACTTGCACAGGCTCTTCATTACATATCCTACAGCGAGTGATGCTTAAGCCAAGATTTGCTGAGTAACACAGACTTTCTCATAAGTGATGGACTACGGGGAAACTGGGGACAAACTAGTTTAGGCAAGGGAAGCAAATGTGGAATGAGCAAATCTGTCTCTGACATCTGAAAATAATCTGGTTGTGGCATGTCCAAGTAAGGGGATTGTTGATTTACTTTATTGTGGACATCTAAAAAAAAAAAAAAGTTTATTAACGAACTTGGCATAAATGATTTGGGAGTTTTATGAAGGATACTTAACTCTACTTCTCAAAAGATTCATTTACAAATTTAGCTGGAACAAGGGGTGGGTTGAGTAATGAACTGGCTGAGAGTCTGCTATCTGAAATACCCAGTGCGGGCTTGGAGTCAGCAGAAGGGCAGCTGTTCTGTTTGTAAAAGACCTCTTTTTACTATTCTATTTCCTGAATAGATCCAGGAGTATTGCCTTCCACTTCTTTTATGGGCTACAGGAAGGCATGAAAGGAGAATAGCAGAGACTGGAAAACTAGATTTTTTACTATTCCTTTATACTGAGTGTGGAGCCAGTACTGACTAACCTGCTGTGTGTCCCTTTAGGACTGGTTTAGCACATGTTCCCTAGGTGGGGTCTATCAGCCTCACCTGCTCATCAGTACTCTTTGTCTACCAACTCTTTGTCCACCAGCAATATTATGACTCATATCAACACACTTAAATTCTGCTCTGAAAGTAGGGTTGAGTTTGGATGTTGTGATGTCCCTTGTGATCTTATGGACTCCTGAAGATCACGCCCAGGGCATTTATTCTTTACAACATGTAAGACTCTAATGTTAGCTAGTTGTTTCCATTGGACAAGAGTTATAGTCTTCCTAAGAAAACATGATCCTAGTCAGCTTACTTCATGATTGTTAGAGAGCTCTAAAATTGATGTTTGATTAAAATTCATATACAGACATTGCTCTTAAACAGTGTTTAAGCTTTCAAAAATGTTTGTGCACAGACCTGTCAGGATGGCAAAACCAGATGTCCAGTGAAGGCTGTGATGGTCAAGACTATGGAAACATGGAGTATTTGTTGTTGTCGTTACTCTGAAGCACAGAAATGCCACAGCTATTCAAATATCTTGGAGAGTTTATGAATGTCCTTTTAAGGAGGGGAAGTTTAATCCATACAACAAAATGTTTTCATTACGTGTTTCCTTCTACTGAATCAGATGGTCACCTAAACTTACGATGCTTGCATATACAACACTGAAATTCAGATAAATGAGAATCAGCATCTGCAGCATTAAAAAACAGAGACAAAACTTGCCATTTCTTTCCTCCCAGGTGTTCTGCTCCTCATCCTCCTTTCTGGAAATCTTTGTCTCTTGAGTATTTCCTTGTGAGGTATAACATTAATGTTAATATTAATAAGTTCTATATTCATGTTAATGTTTAAACTCCCATCATATGCCTTCATTAGTTTTTTTTCTGAAAGGAATAACAAACAGTACTTTTCTCCTTATCCCTGTACATAGTATTTTAATTGTTTGCTTAGAATTTATTGAGTAATGTCATGTTTTAAAATACCAGATGTTTCCTTAAATGTGCAACAAGTTCCTGGGTCATGTGATCTGTTAAACACTGGAAGAAGTAATCCACATTGTGAAAATCACAAACATTTTTTCTTTCCATGATAACTCAATGCAGCCAGTCTTAAAGCATCAATCTGGGTACTTTTCAAAAGTAAAGGTATTTTCCAGAATCTTGTTTTGATGACATTTTAGTATGTTCATATGAAATAGAAGCTGTTCCAGCAGTGAAATATAAACTTGGCATTCCATGCACTTGCTTCCAGTAAAAAGTGAATGCCAATGCCTGTAGCTGTTGAAAAAGAGACATGCAGCATCTGAATGGTAATGGTACTATATAGGACTTTCTCAAATTATATTGACCTACATATTTTACACAATGACAATAAATACTAGAATTTAAAGAGGTATTTCTTCAAGAACCAAGAATTAAACTGCAAAAATTCCTACTACAGAATGGGGTAGATGCTAAAACTGTGCATGTGTTCAAAACGTGGTAATAAATGAGGAAAAAACCTCTCATACAGTATTTACAAGGATACCTTCCCTCTGGCTTAAAAATCTCAGCTGCAGATCTTTGACCATTGATTTAATACAGCAGTTGTTGTATTCCTAGGCATGAAATCAAGGTGGATTTCAAAACTGTCTATAAGACTTAGGAAGATAAATCTGTCTGGAGATGCAGGATGTGCATTCCTAAATTACTTAGGCATGTTTTTCAGATCTCTGCCCCCAGCTGACCATCTATTTTGAAAGCCTTTTTCTGATTTTTTCCCCCATCCCTGTTTGTATTGAATTTTTTGACTTGTCAAATATCAATGAGATGTAAGGGGAGTTCTCAATGTGATTTAGGGTGGTGATGCTAAGCCTTAGGAATACATCTGACATTCAGAGAAGAGTTAGTTGATGTAAATTCACAACATCCTTTCTATATGTTACTTTCTGGATCACCAAGTTGTTACAGATCATAGAATCATAGAACCAGAGAATGGTT
>NW_010223693.1:11189-34717 GCF_000690775.1 Eurypyga helias | reverse complement strand
AGGCTGGGCTGCGGACAGCCCGCTGTCGAGCTGCGCACCCCCAGACCCCCGTCTGCAGCAGGACATCGCCTTCCCAGCGCACGCAGCCCTGGCAGAGATGCCAGCTCGCAGCCCTCGCCGGGAGCTCAGCTAGCACCCACGCTGAAAACCGCCAAGCGAAGAGCTCCGCGCTCACTGCCTACGTGGGTTTTTTTTTTTCACCCTGTATTTTTCCCATTTCTTCCCTCTGTGGCTGAAGTATGAATGTTTTAAACGTGTCCTTTTCTGTTGCAAGACAAGTTTAGGCATCAATTTTTGGGAAGCGTTTCCTTCTTCATTGTGTTTGCTTAGGCTGGGCTTTCCTCGCTCAGCCCGACGGCAGCTCTCTGCTCGTGGGTTGGGAGGCGAGGGCTATTGAAACAAATTACAACAGAAAGGCAGGGCCCAGCAGCCACTGGATTCCCGCACATCACTCGTTTTTCCCATCCAGAGCTCGCTCTGCGGGAGGCCAGGTGTTCTCCAGCCTTTGCTGGTGCCCTGTGGGTTTTGCTCTGTCCCTGCCCAAATGTTAATGCCTGGGAAGGTGAATCATGGAAGGGAGATGTGGATCCTGCTTCCTAGTTTAGGATTTTTTGTATTTCTGGGCTCTTTGGACTTTGAGGGAGGGGGTTGACAGGGGAGGTCAAGGCAAGAGAGCAGCACGAAGGTTGCACAGGAATATTGATTGAGGTGTTAGGTCTCTCCCAGTCAGATGTGTCCAGCTGGTGGAGGACTAGGTTGGGGGTTGTGTGCAGTGGTTTTCCTCCTGTTCCTTGAATTCTGACTTCTTGCCTGTGCTCCCAGGACAGCCTGCCACTTGGGTTTGTGTGCAGAGGTCTCTTACAGGTGTCTTACTGTGTCTTCCCAAGGAGAAGATCTCCTCTTGCTCTCACTTCTCCGTTGCTTTGAAACTTGGAAGAGGCAGGAGCAGGCTTGGGCAGTGGGAAGTTAGTGCAGGAGCTTCAGGCATGCTTTCCCTGTAGTCCCCAGTGCTTGGGCAGTCACCATGGTGTTGTTGTGTATGACTTCGTGATGTGCTGTTGTCTCCATGTGACTCCAGATATTTCCTTTCCTTCCTTTGATTCACAGTCCCAAAGATAACAGAGTATCAGGGCAGAAAGGTTGACATGACCAGGAGGTGCCTGTAGAGGGATGGTGACTGCTTCCTGGCTGACTGTGCAGCTGGCCCATCCGGAGCATGAGTGTAAACAGGGGCTCAGCAACTTCAGACCTGGAATAATCCTGTTGACCGGTTTAGAGAGTTGTTTATAATCCTTAAACTGTGCATCAAGGGTTGTGGATAGATATACCTTAAATAAATGCTCCTGTGCTGAAGAGGGGAAATGTTCTTTGTGGCATGTCTCTGTTCCCATTATGATGGGAATTACTGCTTGACTTCATTCAGGACCTTACAGAAGCTCTTTCTGACTTGGACTTGCTCAGCAAAGACTTCCTGAAAGTTAGAGAAGGCTGTATCAGTGACCTTGCTCATCAGTGTAGGAAAGCACCAGGTGTATCCTTGGCTGGGCAAAGTCCTGCTGGAAGGAAATGATGCTATCATGTGGTTGGTGGCCAGGGCTGCTGGGAGTCATGCGTCAGATCCTGGGGCTGAATACCTGTGCAAATGCTCCATGAATCTGTACAAGCTTTTCTGAGAGTCAGCCCCCAGCCGAGACGTGCAGCTGGATGCACTTGTGGCTGTGTCTCCTGCATCCCAGGACTTGAAGTGCTTTATCCTGATCTCCTCCTCTTGCTTCCAGCAGAGACCCTAGCTGACCCTAGTTCAGTATGAAGTTCACCTTCATACTGAAAATAAAACTAGAGAAGGGTCATTGGCGTTTGGAGCGGTCGGTGTGTTTGCAGCAGCTCTGCTATATAAATCATTTGCAGAACGTTACTCAGTCACGACATCAGAGTTTTGCAACAGCGTGTTTTCCGTCTTGGTTTACACAAGTGACATTCTTGGGCTGAGCAGTGCCGGGGATTTCTCCTTGCAGCAGCCTGAGAAATTCCCAGGAAAGCTTCAAGCGATTGCAAAACATGGTCATAATCATGGGCTTGTGGGACAGAGGACAGGCTGGTGTGGGTCTCTCCCTCCTTCCTGTTTTCTTGCTGAAAAACATATGGAAAGTATGAAAACTTGTCTCAGACTTGGTTGATGTCGGTTTGTGTGTTATCAGTGAACAGGGCAGGCTGTGTAAAATTAGAAATGGATTTCCCACTCACATCCCACTCACCCAAGGATGTTCTGGCTAAATTACCATGGAAATTCCTTTCTCTTTGTCCCAGCTGAAGAGCGCTTCACAGCCAGCCCCAGCCAGGCACACACGCTGCATCAGGCAGGTCCCAGCTCATTCTGTGGGACGAATGCAGAGCACTGAGGCTCCTCTCATCAGAGGGACGTGGTGGGAGGCTAAGGTCTGCGGCTGCTGTGTGTGGTGACGATGGCTGTGCAGGCTCTGGCCACAGTTTTAGTGGCCTTGGCCTGATAAGTGGGTTAGAAGAAGCAGGGGAGCTGCGCACACTTGCTGGGATATTAATGCCAGATGTTGAGGAAAGGTTTTGATTAAGCGCCTTCTCTCCGTCCAGGATCTTGCTCTTTCCCAGACTGAGCTGCTGCTTAGCTCGGTGTTCTGGGAATCACTGGTTGTGAAATCCCCCTTGGTGGCTGAGCAGCCGCAGGCACCCTTTCCTCCAGCTGTGTCCCTGGGCTGCTGTCAGCTCAGCGGGGCAGGATGAGGCCGGAGCTGCTGCTACGGACGGGGAGGGCCCTGGACATGCTGGGGATGGGTTGCCCATGGTCCCTGTCTCCTGAGCAAAAGGCTGGGGTGAAGCAGAGCTGCCCCCTGCGTGGCCTGTGCAGGGTTCTGATTGGCGGGACAGGCGTAGGCGAGGGGAGGATGGTTTTGGGGTCAGGGGGTCCCATCTGTTGTTAGTCACCCCCAGCAGCACACTGCAGCTCGCCAGCAAGACTAGAGCACTGTGGAGCAGGCATTGCTGAGAGGAGGATGTCTTCCACCTGGGATCCCCAGCCTTGTCCCCGCTTCCCATGTTGTTTGCACATCTAGAAAGCCGAGAGGTCCTGTTCCCAGCAGAGCACGGTGGATTTGAACCCTCTCTTCAAGGGCTGTGAGCAGACAAGGGGTGCCTCACCCTTTCTCAGTGATCCTTTTGACCGCACGTATCTTACTGTTTCCAGAGAAAATCGTACAGCGGTGCTGAGAGGCAGGAGCTTTTCGAGGCCATCTGGGACGTTTTTTACTCAGTCTGCTCTGAGGTGAAGTGTCCAGCTGAGTTAGTGCAGAGATCCTCCTGGGGAAGCACTGTGGCGTGCTTTGTGAGCGCTGGGTCTGTGCGGCTGGAGCCGTGGGTGGTCACGGAGATGTGTGGGCATGAGAAATGCTCGGCCACTTTTTGCTAAGAGAAGGATTTTTTGGGGAGCTAAAAACTTTGCTTCTGTCCCTGTGCTGGTGAACTCCACTCTGATTAGTTTCCAACACTGCATGCTCTCTCGAGACAGATTTGTATTTCTCACCTCTTCCAATTAATTCAGTTGCCTGTGTTTTCTCGGCGAAGAACTCCTACTCCTCCGTTTGTATTAGCTTTGCTTTCTCAGGATTACATTGGTCCACAGGGCTTCAGTATTCCAACACAGGAGATGCAGCAACAAGATCAGTTTCCAAAAGAAAGACTATATGTAAGCAGCTCACTCGAGCAGTCAGGGAAGGAGTGATGCTGAGAGGGCAGGATGCTCTTGAAATTACCAACTAACCTGCTTGTTTGCACTGCCCTTCGTGGGACAGAGGGACATTTCAGAAGTTCACCGTCAGAGACGCAGTCTTTTAGGTCTCTGTTCCATGCTACACGGTGGGAAAGCTGCACACGCGCTCCGTAGTAAACACGCCACGTAGCAAACAGCATTCCGCGTGGGAGCAAAAGGCACTGACCGACAGTAAGCAGGTAACTCCGGTATGTTATGACACATGTCAGAATGACCAAGGAAGCTGGAGCTCCCCTTTGCTCTTGCAGGTGTTTTCCTGCATTCAGGATGTCCCTGCTGCAGAGGCTTTGTTTGGGAGCAGAACGGGGAGTGAGGCAGAGAGCTGCAATCACCTCCTTCAGCTGGCTCTTAAAAAAAGCTGATTTCTTGCCTAACACAATACAGGATGATTGTAGCTATTGTTTCACTGAAACCTTTTTGACTTGTGATTACTCTTGTTGCTCTTTTTAATCCATTGTCTCCGGGAAGGAAAATCTCTGGGCAGGAGCATTGCTTGAAGAAAAATCTCTGCAAGTCCCTTTGATTTTGCACAGGGAAGAGTATATGATTTAGAGGTGGGATGTGCCTTGTTTTCACGTGCTTCTTGGGGGAGTTTGACCTTTGGGTCTTACCTGTTGTTCCTTCTCCTTATCCCACACAGCAATGCCAGATGCGGGAAGCAGGGAGGAGGCGTAGGCTGCGGCACGATGGACAAACCTGTTTGAAGGCGCCTCTCTTATTTATTATGTAATGCTCCACTTTCTGTACTGAGTAGATAAAGGACCTGGCTGGCTCCTCGCTGTTACAAGTCATGGAAAAAGTTCCCCTGCTGCGATACAGATCATGTGTTTGTCTCATGAATAGGTCGCTGCGAGCCAGCGTCACCCTGGCTGTCACACGGTTATCCTGGCTCCTCTGAGGTGAGGGACTGGCTAGCAAGGGCAGGTCCACATCCGTTATGAAGGTGCTATGTACAAAAATGCAGAACTGGTGCTGGAACCTTTTCTGTTTATCAGTGAGAATTTCCCCTCTGATATCAGCCTTGTGCTTAGCTCTGTGCCAGAAGGTACAAGGACTGCGAAGTGAAACTGGGTTATCAGAAAGGAGTTGACCCTGCCCGCTTGCCTGGGCAGGAGGAAGCCGTGTTGGCGAGACGGCCTGCCAGCCAACCGTTGGCTTGTATGCCCAGTTTAGCAAATGACAGTCGGTTTAAAACAAAGCTGACGGTGGATGTTTCTTAACATTGTCACCCTCTGCTGTGGTGGAGAAAGCACGCTGTGTTGTGGCTTTACTTCCAGTAGCGCAAACGCCCTCTCCCCTGTGCTCTCTCGCCTGTCCCGCCAGGTCTCTGAGCTCCAGGCAGTGCAGAGGGCGGTGGTGTCTGGGCTGGAGCAGAGAGGGGGAGAGCAGAAGAGGGAGGCAATGTCCAGGGATACCAGAAAGGAAAGAGGATTGTTGACTTTGGCTTGTAACTGCAGACAGTAATTGTCTCTTCCTTTTCAGTTATTGGTTATGATTACAAATCAAAGGGGACAGCTCTAGGGAAAGGAGAATAAACTCCTACGGGCAACTTCCGTGTTGTCAGCCGCAGTATTGTGTTGTGGGCAGAGGTATTTCCCAAGCAGATTCCTGGTGCTGGTTTTGTGGAGCTCTGCCAGAGTCGAAAGGAGTATTTGAAACCAGAATTTGCATGCTGGTGGTACCAGCAGCTTCTGAGATCTGGAGATATGAGTGCATCGGAGAAGCAGGCGATGCACGCAGCATCTGAGGCATCCACACCTCCTTGGAGCTGAGGTCCGTGTGCGGAGACAACTTGCAAGGCGGGAGAAGAGCATGGATGTAACTGTTTGGAAAGTACTTCCAGGGAGGGTGTTGCAGATCTGGCTGGCAGGCATTGGTGTATCTTTTTGAGGTGGGAGAGGAGCAAGGCTTTTTGGGGGGGAAAAAATCCAGGCCATGAGTTAGAGACTTCTCCTGGCTGTCTCAGCACACCGCCTGAATCTGCATGGGTTGTTTTGGCATCAGCAGGTCCTGTCCACGGGAGGCTTTGGGAGTCAGCCCTGCGAGGGTAGATGTGCCAAAAATGTGTTGTGCTGCCGGAGGGCAGATGGCTGTGCCTGCTGGGTCTCCTGCATGTCTCTGTCCTGGGATGTACGCAGGTCCTTGACTGTGTTGGATGGGATCTGCCACTCTGCTCCCTCTGGAACTTCTCTGAGAAGGCAGAGTGGGAGGAGGTGCTCTGTCCCCCGAACCAGTGAGGCTCAGAGAGATTCGAGAAGCTGGAAGTGAGGCAGCTTACTTTACATCACCAACCTGAGATTTTTCTCTTCTTTCTGTATTTCAGAAACTTCAACTCCCTCAGCAAAGAAAATGTGTACGAGAACAACAAGTTGGTAAGTAACGATTTTTTACTTCTGGTCTAGTCTATGACTCTGCACCTTGTGCTTATGTGGTGTAGTGACAGAAACCCTGCAGATGTGATATGCTGAGTGTGCTGTAGTCAAATCCTTTGCCTTATTCTGCATGCGTCCAACCTGATTTGAACGGCAGCATCCAGGCTTGCTGGCTGCTTAAAAACACACACAGACTGCTCGTGCTTCTTTGCTGGCTGCACAGTGATGTCTGTGTCCAGTGTGTCCTGTGGCAGCAGGCACGTGGACAGAGATGCTGGAGGTCAAAACTTGGACATGTTGAGTGCGTGATGCTCCTAAGGGATGGAGCAGGACCTAGGAGGTAGCTGATGTCAGAGGATGAGTACAGGGAGTCTCCCCCCACTTCTGCTTGTTCCCAGTGCAGGCAATGAAGACTGCTGGAAGGTGGAGATGTCCTAAAACCTTATCCTGCCTGTGACACTTCACTCCAGGATGGGATTTGAGTTTCTCTTGTTTTCTCCACAAAGAAAGTGGAAGTTGGACAGGCCAACCCTCTCCTGCACTGGATTCAAGCATGGTCTTAGTGCTCCAAGGATGGACTTTTTTCTTCCCTCTCAAAGAGAGAAGCAGTGGATAAAAATGCTTTGTTTTCCTCTTGGCATCACTCCCCACAGCTTCATGGCTGCTTGGCAGGGGTTCGGGATGCAAACGAACCACAGCAGCTTACTCTTGTCTGGACTGGAGGAATGACATCCTCTGACACCGTGAGCTGTCTGAGGTGCTCCTTGCCTCTGGGAGAGCTAAACTCGCCTCCCCACGCTCCTTAGCTTCCACTCCCCTTTGGCCCCGGCCATGTTCGCAGTACCTGAACAGACCCCCTCTCCCCAGGCTGGGGCTGCAGTATGTGAGCAGTTATTCACACTCCCTGGGGTTCAACCCTGGGTGTTCAACCCTTCTTTAGGTGAGATTGGGACTGGGTGTCTTTGCCCTTGAGGTTTGGTGTTTGGCAGGCGTCGGGGCCCCTTCGCCGTGGCCATTCACCCCAGCCAGGGTGCTGCGGAGCCCCGAGTGCTGCTCCTTCCCCAGCCGGGCGGATGGTGTCCGCTCTGCTGGCATCTTTGCTGGCCTCTGGGAAATGAACTGTGTGAGCCGCCTCCACTGCTTCTAGTAATGAAAAGCTGCTTTGTGCCTCTTAAAAGAAGAGCTGTTCCTTTCCTTTGTTGCAGCCTGTGTTTCCCGCCCCCCCCTCCATTTCTTAGTTTATGTCCTTTATTTTGCTCTCTCTTCCTTTTTCCACCTGCTGTAGGATGACTTGTCTGTGCTGTCCTTTCACTGCTGGTATCCTGCTACCTTGGTTCTGCATTGAGTGGGGTTGACCCCCTCCATCCCCCTCTGAGCTCCTGGGCTGACCTCTCCCCTTGGACTGCTCTCCACCCTAGCTCCTATGCTTTCTTCCTCTGGCTGCCCTTGGGACACTAGTGGGTCTGTTCCTCAGCTATTGTTCAGACCCTCCTTGATGCCTCACTATTCAATAACTTCTTTTCAGGGGCTGTATTATTCAACTAAAAAAACCGTGTCCGGCCTGCAATTTGTCATATAAGGTCTTCTGCCAAGGAAGAATGTGTCGCTTCTCAAATAGAAAAGTAGTAGTTGGTGGCATTTTTTTGCTAAACATTTCAAAAATACGTAAAGCAAATAAAGGTTTCTAGAGGCCTTGGATTCAGTTCTTTCAGTGCTGATGCACGGTGGTGTGGTGTAGCTGGCACAGCAGTAGTCTGTGTCAGAGCAGAGCTGTGCCTGGCTGGCTCAGATGGCCTTGAGTGTATCACTTTGCCTCCTCTGTGCAGAATGGGAGCAGAGGCATTTGCCTCCTTTATAAAGCACTTGGAGCTGCACTGATGACAAATGTTATGCAGAAATAATGTGCTGCTTCTTTAAAGGCCAGCCTGTGCAGGCAGGTGGAGGAGAGGAGCCACTGGGCCATGTAAGGTGGTGATTTTGCTGGCTCCTGAGGCAAGAGCAGTTCTTAGGAACACGAGGGTGCCGTAGGCACAGGGGACACTACACCCTAGTGCTGCTCTCCACATTGCTCACCTGATTCTGGCCAAACCAGTTGTGTGTATAGAGCATCCTCCTCTTTGTGTGGGGCAGCCCCTTGCAGTTGTTCTGTGCCTGTTGCACTGGTCTCACCTAAGGCACTCTCTGGCAGGAGGTGGCATGGCCTGCGTTCCCGCTAGGCTGCACACTGGGAATGTCCAGCAAGTAAACTACACTGGTCAGACCAGTTATTCAGCCAGGGTAATGGGGAACGCTCCAAAGAATATATTAAGTACCAGGTTACGAGACAGGCGGGTGCCAGGCTGAGCTGGCAGCCGGGATGACGTGGCTGGAGGTAACCCGCTGAAAGCGTGCTTAGTGTCCGCAGTTACATTTTTGCTGGGATACCCAATGGAAAAAAATGGTAATTATCTTGCCAAATAATAATGGCTGTTTGTTTCTTCTAAGCAGGAATAGTTGGCTTGTACACCAATAGTTGGCGTGTGTGTCTGTGCCAGAGGTCAGATGTGGAGGGTTTTAATATGTTCAAGTCTTCCTTTAACACTTTCACTGTAGGGGTCAGCAGTAGCCTTCCTTGGTTTTCTGCTCCTGCAAGTGCTGTTTTCCTTTGCTGTGCTGGCATTTCAAAAAGGATGCTTCAAAGGAGGAGGGAAGGGATTTTTTTTCCTATAAACCAGGAAGGAAGAAGGCTGGAGAAAGTCCCTAGTAAAAGCCCTACACTGAGTTGAGCAAGGGAAAAGTTGTTTTATGGATGTTGCATTTGTTTTGTCCTCTAGTAAAGACTCTTGTTCAGAGGCAGAAGAAAATACCTTTTCCCTCCTTCACCTGACTTTGATCCTGCGGTGTCAAAGCAGAGGGGACTACAGAGAGGAATATTTGCCCCAAATACATGTTAGGCAGCATGAAAATGGTTAAGCTGGAAGGGAGCCAGGTATCAGGAATTCTTCTGCATTATTCCTCTCTTCCCCATCGCTAGTCTGGGAGAGAGCACTCCTTCCTGCAGCCCAAGATTTCCCCTTTTTCAGATGGGGAAGAGCAGGTTGTAGTAGGCAGGAAGCATTAACGTTTGCCCAGCACTCGGAGGTAGAAGGCTGCCTGCAAACGCCTACCAGTGCACCGTTAATTGGGGAACGCTCCAGGTTGGGCTGGAAGCCTGGAAGCAAGGCTGCCAGCCTGGACTGACACATCCCCTTCTGCCAGGCCTCGCTCTCTGCAGCTGTGCATATCCAGATAGCGGCAGGCTGGAGGAAGAGCAGGGGAAGCCCAGGTGAGTTCCTGTGCAGTGAGCTATGGCCAGCTTGCCAGGCCAGATTTTTGGCTTCCTGCCTGAATTTCTCAACGTGGTGGCTGGAAGCCATGACTCCGTTGGTTCCTGTAACGGCCGTATGATGTAGGAGTTAAACTGGTGCAGCTGTTCCCCAGTAGAGTTATTGTTCAAGTGAGGCTGTTTGCAGTGGAGTTTCTTACTTCTGATGAGGAGCAGCTCTGCTGCCTGGGCTGGACAAGACCTTTTCTTTTTTCTTCCTTCCTTCTCTAGGCATTTCGAGTAGCAGAGGAGGAGCTAGGGATCCCAGCCTTGCTGGATGCAGAGGATATGGTTGCTCTGAAGGTACCAGACAGGCTGAGCATCCTCACCTATGTTTCCCAGTATTATAACTACTTTCATGGACGGTCTCCTAGTAAGTACCATAATCCCTGGAGGGGTGGGAAGGATTGGGACTTAATTTTGTGGTTTCCTTTGTCTCCTAACAAGCTTGGAAAAGCAAAATAGGCTGCACAGAGACCTTTTGGTACCGAAACTATTTCCGTGGGGGATCTGAGCTATTTGTACACTGGCGTACAGTAGCACCAGTGTTTTTGGAAGGGCACAGGGCCATGCCTTGTCTTTAAAACTAGTGCCTTTAAAATTCAAAATGCAATCTAAAATTTTCTTACAGTCCAGCCAGACAGGAGCACTGAAGGTCTCCACCTCAGCTTTCCTTTCCTGAGCACCTCTATCCCTGCTCCAGTCTTTGCCACACCGGAGGGCTGGTGGGAACACGGAGCCTAATGAGGCTGAGCTCGTCTGTGAGGCTGTGCCAGTGGCGCAGCGTCGGTCGGAGGGCTTGTACAGCACAGCAGTGCTGATAGAAGGAAGTAGAAGAAAAGGACCCCCTTAACTGGCGTAATTGTGATAGCAATTCTTTCAAACATAAAACAGGCCACAGAGCTGCCAAGATATTATATTCACATACTGGAGAGTTTATCTGGGCTCCTAGGAACATTATTATAGACTTGGTTTATATTTGGCTTTAAGCTCACGCAAAATGAAATAATACAATAAACCAATTTCACAGGTTCCTCCAGAGGAAGCTTTATAAAGTGGGACATGATGACTTAACTGGTTAAGGTGAATCTAGATGAAGACAGATATGTATTGAAAATGTCCTACATCTTGGAAAGAGAGCACAATTCACTCTTAGAGCTGCCTTTAAAATGTAAACTCTTCCCCCTTCTCTGCCTCTTTACGCATTTATGTGCTCTTTTTCTCTCCCTCCACAAGCTCTTCCCTCCCCCCTCTTCATTTTATATTTCTTGTTTTAAAACCATTCTGATTGAAGTCAAATTCCATCGTGTTTGTGCCAAGTGGTGGGAATCTGGGTCAGTTTGGGGTCTTTACCCCCTCCCCCACAGCATCTTTCCTACCACGTCATCAAGCACGGCACATTTTTATACTCTCTAGTGTCCCACAAATTTTTTTTTGTTGCTGGGGTGAATGTGCATGTCTTAAAATGAGCCCAGCCAGGAATGTGCTCTCTGACACCAAGCAGACTCCTAATACCGCAGTCGTGCCCTTCGAATGGGCTTCGGCAGGACCATGAAATAAGCAGAGAGGGCCAGCAGCCAGAATTTTATTTGGGTCAGGCGTTTACACCAGAGTAGAGCTGGGCTTTGGGAACTCGAGAAGTGGCACAAGTGGGAAGTGAGGGGGCAGGCTGAATCAAAACCATTTGCTGGGTCAGCTCTCACCAGCCCACTGGTCACTGTGGTAAGAGCCCTGGGTGTTTATTTGGGTAGCTAGCTCTCTGGAGAGAAGATGCCTGGGAACTGGGCTTCCTCTCTGCTCCCTGCCCGGACTCCCTCTGTATTTACTGAGAAGGGTATAATCTCTTTTCAGATGGGTGGTCATTTAATTGGTTGCTCTTAAAGTGAAGCTGTGGCTCGAACATCCCACAAGGAATAAAGAGCCATCGCATTCAGAATAGGAAGTAGCGCAAAAATAACATCCCTGTGAGACAGATGAGGGGTCTTTTCTGTAAAAACTGCATGAAGCCTCATTTCCCAGCAAAGTCTCCTGCACTTCCTGGGCTTGTGGCATCATTCCTTGCTTGACTGAAGAGTGTTGGAGATTCTTGTATTTTCATTTGTGAATTTAGAGGGTTTCTCTTTCATCTACAAAGAAAAGAGGATTGGGAATTTGCAGGCTTCTTATGGCAAGTCTCGGTTTCCACATCAGCACCACCATGGCACCTCCAGGTCTTTGTGGTAGAATTACTCATTTTCAGTGGTCATTTCTGCATTCAACAAGCCCATTTGCTCCATGAGAGTCCCAGCTGGGATGTGGGGTGGACACCCACAGCAGTAGAGGTTCAGGGTGTGTAGGAAGTCTGGAGCACAGCGACCTGAACAAAGCAAACCTTCCGTGCTCCAGTTCTTTAGCTGTAATACCTAACAGCAGTGCCTGTTTCAGAGGTGATCAGTTCCATCCAAACTGCGGGCCAGGTACAAACCCAGGTCTTGCTCACACCACTGAGGGATGGTGGCTTGTATATTTCCACTTTTTCATTCCCCTCTGTGGAATTCCCTGAGAAGAAAAAATATTGGTAAAATTCACTTGTTGCCCCTTGCCCCTCACTCCACCAAACTGCCTGTGAAGGAAGCCTGTGTCGTCTTGTGTGGTTTGCATGTTATCCATTAGGCACCTCTGGATCTTCTTAACTTGTAACTCACTCATAAACCCCTGGGTTTTCCTTATGTTCCCTTAAAATCTTCCCTTTCCTCCAGTTGGAGGCATGGCTGGAATCAAGCGTCCTTCCTCTGAACCTCAGGAGCAGCCTCTTGGAAAGAAAGCTGTTTCAGAGCCTCCTAAGCCAGTGCCACCTAAACTGCCTCCTGCTCACCCACCAGCCAGAGCTAAGGCAAAAGAAGCCTCCCCAGTCACCACGGTAAGAAATGTATTTTGAGGCATGCTTTAAAACTTAAATCTGTTCAGCGACCTAGAGACTAGTGTGCTGGTTCACAGCTCCCATAGTAGTAAGGACTCAGTCTCTAAATTTTCTGCTCACTGTGGGGGATTTAATCCAGAGGTCTGGTTACTGAACAGATTCAAGTGGGAGTAATTGGAAAGTCAGCTGGGATTTATCTAGTGGTGAATAGGACACGGGTGTCTTAGGACATGGTTGTGCTGTTCTTAGATCTTGGGGATGGGCATTTTTAACAGAATGTATTGTTTTTGCTAGAAAACATGGATTAAATACCTGCAAACAGTTTCAAAGCAGAGTAGGGACAAAAACAGGGTAGAAGAAGGGAAGCTTCTCTCTCACCAGGGTACGGACCTTTCCCAGCTAACTCAAATCATACACCTTTGCACTCCAGTTTTCCACAGGCAGACAAAATACCCTGGTCCTCTGACTTTGTGGGAATAAGTTCCCCTTACTCTGTCTTCCTGATAGCTGTTCCACACGTATGAACAAGGAGTTAGTGGGAGCAAGGATTTCCTGGATATCACTTCTGTATCCTAACCAACTGGCTGTGCATGTTGAATGTCTGCCCACCTGGGAGATTCATAGCTGTAAGCAGAGCCACGGTACTGCCTGCTGATCCACTGCTTCTCCCCACAGAAAGGTGTCCTGGCAGAGAGTGGGAATATCCCTAGCAGCAGCTGTGGGATCTGCGGGAACCATGTACACCTGGTGCAGCGCTACTTGGTCGATGGGAAACTCTATCACAGGAACTGCTTCAGGTACAGCTTTTCAAAGTGGGGGCACAGGTCTGTGGATCGCAGAGAGGCAGCCTGGTTCCTTTGGGACTGGAGGGAGAGTGGTGTGAGACTCTTTTTTCAGAGTGGAGGCAACCCGGGCCTGCTCTTGACATGTGCATAGGGGAAATTCTTTGCACAGGTCTGTTTTTATCCACACCTTCCCTACTTCAGGCTGTGCTATCAGCAGCTCCTGTTTTGGTGCCTGAGGAATGTGCACATGGGGTCTGCTCACAGCCAGTGTGGTACCTTCGCCCTCCCTGTGCTGACAGTGGAATTGTGCCTACGCTCTCAGCTGTGTGTCAATGGCCTCCCAGTCCTCTGGAGGATGTTTTCTGAGACTTTTGTATCCACAGGTGCAGACAGTGTTGGAACGTGCTTCTTCCTGGAAGCTACAAAGCTGGGCCTGAGCCCGGTACGTTCATCTGTACCAGCCACCAGCAGCCAGACAACATCCAGATCTCTGGTCTCCACAGCACCAGGAACAAACCTGAGAGTACCCCAGCCCCTCTTGCTGCCAGGGCATTCCAGAAAGCAGCAGAACCCAAGAAACCAGAGCAGGTGTTGAAGAAACCCAGCCAGGAAGGCCTTGCTAATTCAACCAAGCCATCTGTTTCATTTTCTGGAAGCTCTGGCTTCAAAAGTGTAAATACTCCATGGTCCTCTCCAGCTGTAAATAAATCAGGTGACTGCAGAAGTACCCCGTTGGGAAATAAAACAGATCACCGTGAAGGTACCCCATCAAGGCCTCTTGGGACATCCTCTGCAACAAAAACACAGCAAGCCCGAGAAAATTTTTTTCAGTCTGTAGAGTCCACTGGCAATAAAACCTCTGACACTAGAAAACAAGTCCTTTCTTCTCATGGCCCTGGTAAAACCGCCCCTGCCAGGACCACTACTGAGGTCAGTCCAGTGAGTGCTGAGAAGGATCAGGCACGTAACAATATTATACAAGCTCTGGCTGGATCAAAAACCTCTCCAAACAGGCCAGGAGGACTCAATTCTACTGGCTTCTCAGCATCCAGCAGGTAAGTCCTATTTCTCTATCCCTTTTTACTCCCAAGACGATCCTTGGGATAACGTGAAGTCCCTGCATCTTTCTTCCTTTTCCCCTTGCTGTTTTTGTGGCTGAGATTTAAAGACATGTAGAGGGACTCACTCTGTTCCTCTTTGGAACAGAAGCCAATAAAATGGTCTGTCCTTTCAAAAAGACTCACTAGGTTGTTCTTTTTTGCAGTGGCAAGTTTTCTTCCACCAGTTCTCAGTGGCAAAGTCCAGCTCTAAAAGCACAGTCTAGCAAAACAGGGTACACAGCACTGAAACAGGAAAAGACCACAGACCCTCTGCCCAAGAGCCAGGCTGCCAGCAAACCTGTTGATTTTGTGCACAAGCCAGAGTTCAAGGGCATGAAAGGTGAGGATGACTGACTCACATACAGCTCTGCCAACTTGATGTCTTTCTCTTGGACCAGTACAATGAATGTATCAGTGACTCCTATACTTTCTGTCTGTACCACCACATAAGGGTTTTCTGAATTCTGGGGCTCACACACCTCCATTTATCCCTGTGCAGTTTCTCCCTCTAGCATGGTGAGTTTTTATTCTCTGAGGATCTCCAGGTATTTGAAGTTGTATTAGCTGTCATCAAATGTTGGGATCATGGTGGATTTCAGAGGCTTAGGTAGACTTTCCCAGATGAGAGACCTTGCCAGAACTTCAGGATGATTTTGTGATTGCAGCTGGGGCTCAGCCAGCTTCTTTGTCTGGTTTGAACCAAGCTTCCACTGTGCTGACTGAGCAGTGGGCTGAGGGATGATGTTCTGCGGGTACCTAGTGTCTCTACCACTTCCAGACGGCCTTTTTCATCTGCAGTTTGCTGTGAGCCTGTGGGTGTTTTGTTTCCCTGCCCCTTCCTGCCCCATCCCTTGGTCTGTGAGATCTAAGCTGTTTGTTATATTGCTGTCAAACATGCCTGTTCCTTTATACTGTGGCTGTATTTCTGTAGCTGTGTAGGGTGTAAAGCATTTGAGCCAAAAGAGGCAAAATACCACGAAGGTTACTTACTACCTATTGTATGTGAATCTGCCCATGTTAAACTTGTTGAACTGGTGCTGGTTTGCACAGTAACGTCGTAGTATCTTCCCCAGTGCACAGCTTATCTCCTAAGATCCTCCTGAGACACAAATCTGACTTGTTTCTTTATATTGGACCTGATATTACCTTGCTATGTCCTTTCCTTTAGGGAGTGCAGATGTTGAAGACAAGTCTGAGAGCCCAGCAGAGTGGAGATCTCGGTTGAAGCCTGTAACCAGCAAGTGAGTGTCTTGGAGCCAGTGGGTGTCTGTGACAAGTGAATGGGGAAGTCCGTGTCTGCGGCTGTGTTTGCTGCTGCAGGTCTGTGTGCATGTGAGAGGGAAGACCACCTGTGTTTTAATGCTTCTGCTTCCAACAGTTTGATGGAAGAGGCAAAGGCTTTCATTTCTGGGGGGGAAAGCTTATTTCAAATTGCTGGACTCTGATTAGAAAAGCGTGGCCATGCCGGATGGAGATCCAGCCCAGGATGTCCAGAACGCTTCAGTGGACCATTCTGTGAGAGGGGTAGTTTCCTACCTTTGTCTTTCTTCTTTGCAGAGACCAAGGTGGCTCTAAGAAACCTGCTGATAACTCCCAGGTGGGAACAGGGAGCCCAGCACAGAAGGAGACAAAACCGAGTCCATTAGTTGTCCCGTCAGCAAAGCAGGACTCTGGTAGGAAGGATACAAGCTTTGCCTTCATTTTGCTAGTCAGGCAGCGGACAGGCGTTAGAGCTGCAAGGCACATGTAAGGAACTTGGTGGAGATTCTGCCTTGTTTTCAGGGATTTTTGCTCTGCATCTGCTTTGGCCCTGTGGTGCCTTTATTTGGAGAGCTGTCCTTCCCCAAGGAGAAGGACTTGGTCTTCACAGGGTGCCCTTATCAGCAAGACAGCTAGCAAGATTTCGCTTACTCTCTCCTGCATATATGTGTAATGATGAGAAATCTTGGTGGTGGGTCTCAATGCTTTATTCTTCTCCTCCATCCTTCTCTCATACTCTGGCCTTGTAAAGAGTGGTTTCTCCCTGTTGCCTTTGGTTTGCATCCCTTGCTATCATCAAGAGGGAGAACTAGGACTAGAAATGAAGGTGGTGAGTGCCAGAGATGCTGGGCAATAAAGGGATTTTTATGAGATGAGGGTTGAAATTTCTTACCCAAAACCTGTCTGTGCTTCTTAATCCAGCTTCATCTGGTGGATTCATGAAGAAGAAGTTGATCCCCAGCTCAGATCTTATCATGAGCTGTCAGAATTTAAAGCAAGGCTGGGAAGACTCTAGGGGCTCTGCAAAGGAGGAAGAGAGCAACCAGTTGAAGAAAAGCTCTACCACATGTAAGGTGTCTTCTGCCTGCTTAACGGCACTCTCTTCTGCACTGTCAGGAGACAGCCTGAGTGGTCAGGATGGGAGATGTGTTCCTGAGTTTTCTGTGGATGTTGTTATGGGGGAAAAATGTGTCATTAATTATTATTAGCCAGTTTGGCCTAAGCAAGAACAAGGCAGGCCAGAGAATTCAGTGGGAAGGGAAGAAATTAAAATAGGGATTTGTCATGGTCATTGCCCTGTCATTCTTTAGTGTAAAGGCTATGAAGAGGACCATCTCCTAATTTGGGGAACTGGGATCTAGTTTATGTGTCTGTTTCATTCCAGTTGAATGGTTTTGGGAAATGAAAGGAATGCAGTGAACTGTCAGCCCAAGGCTCCAGCTGGTGGGCCCCATGGTAACAGCAGCCAAGCCTGCTGCTTCTTGGTACTTTCAAAGATGTCCTGACCAGTTCCGAACAGTTTGTCCCTACCCTGAATACAGTTTCTTACTCCTGTCTGCTAAACCACAGCTTTATTGTGTACCTCTCATCCTTTGCCCAGTTGTCCTTGCTCCTACATATCCCACCACAATGCAGATGAAATTTCCTGCAACTCACCTGATGTTTGCTGCTGTCCTGTTTGCTCAGCTTGTTTGTTTTCTGTTTTCCTTACCCCATCTGGCTCTGTCCTGTCTGTTTGGACTAGAAGATCTGTTTGGACTCAGCAGCAGGGCTCAGCCCTGACTCTCAAGTTTGTCTCAGAGCAAGCAGGATGGGTCCCCACGGCTCGGTGGCCTCATGCTTTAGTATTTGTTAGCTGAGTCCAGTATTGTCCTTAGCCCGCACCTCTGACAGCTACAAAGCATTCAAACCCCAGTTCTGTTATGTTAGAAGTTCAGCATGCCTCCACTGCCATCATTTTCCCAAAACTTTCCATCTCCTTTTTCCTCAGACACAGCCACAAGGTTCAGCATTACATCTTTCCCAGGAAGTGAGCTGTTAAGATAAGGGAGGCTGGTTTTATCTCTGTCTTTCTAAAGCTTAGTGGTTGCTGCTGGGGAGTGCCCGCTATAGGCAACTTTCCCACCAGTCTCTGTGTGTGCGAGTCTGCCATCTGAAAGGCTGTTCTCTTGCTGCTGTCACTTGGCAGCCTGTGGATTGAGAGACTTGTTCCTTCTCTGTATAGGTCTTTACCTCAGCACTCAGATGCTGTGAACAGTCAGCTACCATTCCTGCCCTTAATCCTGTGTGTTGCGTGGGGCTGCGGATGGTGAGCATTGCTGCAGATCCTTAGTTTTCTTTGGTGTAGGTAGTGTTTTCTGTTGAGAAAGGAGGCTTCAGGATTTTCTTGCCAACTGTCCTACTTCCAGTTTGCAGGCAAGCAGCCAACCCATGCTGTGTCTGTCAAGAGAGGGATATCAGAGGATATCAGCCCCGGAGCTGGTCAGGAGAGTGTCATTTTACTAGTTGTTCCCCTGCAGTGACCTTGGTCTTCTCGTGAGCAGTGGTGCAGCTTTCTGCCCTGGTTGGAGGTGCTGCAGCGATTGCTCAGGAGCGGGAGGCGCAGGGCAGAGCGGGTAGAGGGAGGTGTTGCTCAGGCAGTAGCAGCAGCCTGCTCGTGGCAGGCCAGGTCCCTCTTGGAGGAACCTTTAAGAGAAGCGCGAGTCTCGGGTAGTGTACAGGGCAGCATCCAGAGGGACATGTAAGCCTGACAGAGGCCAGCAGTGCAGGGACAGCATGGCTGATGGCTGCATCCAGCATCTTCTCCTTACGCATTCATCCTAGAAAACTCAGTAGAGAGAGGGCTGGGAAATAGGAGAGGTGTCCTTGAGCTCTTCTTCGAGTCAACACCAACTGCCAGAGACTCTCGTGAGGCTCCCCTGGTCTGTCTGTCCTGTCTTTCTCCTTGTGTGTGCTGAGCCTGCATAGCTGCTGCCTTTCTCACAGCCCTGATCTTTTGATACTGGAGTTTTCCTTCCCTGTCACATCATCCACGTACGCCTCTGTTCTCTCTCTGTGGTAATTATCCAGCCCAGCCCCTCGGGTATCCGAATACCTCACACTCTTCTGTAGTTATCCTTGCAGCACAGTTGGGCGGAGGAAGCTGAGGCACAGTGGAACAAATACACGTTGCTGAAGGATTGCTTTTAATAGGTGTCCAGGGCCTAAATAATGCTGTGTAGCGGGGCTTAAGGGACTTCTCACCTAGGAAGTGTTTTGTGGAAGGAATTGAACCTTAGTTTCCTCAGACCTATGCTAAGGTCCCCTAGACCACCTTTGTTTCATCAGTATTTACTGATGATTCTTTGTACAAGAGCACTAGAGGTGCTCTTAAGTATATACCTAAGTACCCTGCTTAAGATATACTTAAGTGTATTTATCTTTGTGTTTCCTGCAACCCAATATTTCTGTTTTATCCTTTGGGAGCTTAATAAGGCGTGGCTTTTGCCACAATAAATATCTTTGAGTTTTAACAAGATAATGAATGAACATGAAAGTCAATATTCTTGGGTGTGAGGTCCCATGTCACACCTGAGTTAGGTGTCTGCCTGTGCCCTGGGGGTGAAAGCAACACCCTGTGACCGCAGGGCATCTGAGTGTCCAGCCACGAGGAGTAAATCAGGCTGTGCTCTTCCCTGTGGACACATCTCACCTTAGTCAGGCGTGCCGATGCATGCCTGTTGTCAGTGCCCGCTGGTGGGTGGCAGGGACCTGTTGTGCTTTCTGGTGGTGTAGGCACTGTCCCACACCACAACAGTATTTAAAGTTTGTTGTGGTGTTCTTTGTGTTTTTTCTCCCTTCTAGTTAAACCCTCTGTTCCGAAAAGCATCCAGAGCCCTGAAGTCCAGTCCCCAACCAAGGTATGGCTGGAAATGAGGTGTGAGGGAAGCAGGCTGGGGTTGTTGGGCATCCTGACAGAATGCTTGGCCTGATAGATCCATTTGTCTTACTGGGGAGGTTTATTTGAATTCCCAGGGAAATGGTGAAAAGCTCTGAGGCAGAGACAAGATGGAGAGACTGCCAGTTATCTCCCATGCAGGGGGATGATAGAAGGCGGAATAAGGCAGAGCCAAACACAGTCCGGGTAGATGTATCCGGCAACAAAGGAGGGAAAATGTCTGTGGATTGACATGTGTGGGTAGATGTTACTGCTCACGGTGAATGTATCACGGCACTGTAACTCTGCAGTGGCCACTGCTTTGTTATGAGCAGCCAGCTCGGCATCTCTCCTGACTTGGCACTTGGGGACATGGCTCTGCAGTTGGGCTCCTTGTGTTATATCCCATCTCTGTTGCTTCTGTGACCTCAGCAGGCAGTCAGAGGGCACTGAGCTGTATTTGGTGCTATGTTTGTTTTCCTAGCTGCACCCAGACTACCTCTCCGAGGAGGAAATCCAGGCGAAGGTGCGTGACATCGAGAAGCAGCTGGATGAGCTGGAGTTGAAAGGAGTGGATCTGGAGAAGCAGCTGCGTGGCTGCGAGGGAGGTAAAGGTGACCAGCTGTGTTACGGTGGGGAGGTGTGAGGCTCATGTCCTACCCCTGGGCGTTCTTGGCTCCATTTCTAGGAGTTCATGCTGCATGTGAGACACCAGGTTGCCACAGTTACCTGGTATAACAAGATAAAGCCCTGGGAAATTTGAACTCCCTATGGCTGTTTCCTAACTTAGTGTTTGAGCAAGGTCTTGTGTTTATTTGGCTGAAGATCAGGGAGTTTTGGGAGTGGAAGGCTGCTATTGATCTAGCTTTTGGATCCTAAGCCAGACTGGCCATCATGGCTGGCTCCAGTTTCGCAGGGCTTAGTGAGTTCGTGCAGAATGGCAGAGTTGGGCTGGCCACGTGGAAGGTCAGCTGGGTGCCCTGTGGCAGAGTGTCTGTGAGCAGCTTCCTTGACTCTGCAGGGAGTGATCTGCATCCTTTTCCTTGTACCCAGGAGTACCAAAGATGAGCTGTTGTCACTTGAGGTTGGCTATGGCTAATACAAGTTATCCTAGGCTCTCCCTCAAGTGACTGTGTTTAAGCCAGGGAGAATGAACTGATGCAGCTTCTGAAGGAGTCTTTCCTTGTCTCCTTTGCAGATGAGTCTGAGGATGCCCTCATGGTGGATTGGTTCAAACTGATCCATGAGAAACAGCTGCTGCTCAGGCAGGAATCGGAGCTGATGTATAAGTAAGTATATCCAGAAATTCGCCTGTCTGCTTGTGTGCTTCACCTGTGAGCGGCAGAAGGATAGGGAATGTGGCAGCCCAGAAAATAATGTGCCAGTTGGTGGGATGAGTGAGGGCTTGAGGATATCTCAGGGAGAACTACCAGCATCCTGAGGTATGAGCTGATGAGCCTGTGAGCACTGATGGGCACCCAGGGTCTGTGATGAGTCTGTGGGGAGGGAAACCTTACAAATATGATGAAGGAAGATTTCCCTTGACCCATCGGTACCAAGGTGGTTAGCAATGCCGAGATGAGGCTTTAGCACAGCAGGTCCAGTCCTGGGGCGTGGCGAGGCACAACTCCTCACTTCTGTGGTTCTTTCCAGGATGAAACAGCAGAAGCTGGAGGAACAGCAGTGGAACATTGAGCTGGAGCTGCGACACATCATGAACAAGCCAGGTAAGGACCGGCTCCACTGAGAGTCCTGCTGGCCCCTGGCTGTGTGCAGCCCTCCACTCTGCACGTCAGACCTGGGGTGGGCTTCACATCTGACACTGCCAGGGGCTGCAGCTTCACAGTGCGGTGTCTCTTGGCTGTGCTCTCGGGTGCAGACTCCCTGTGGCATCCAACCTGCCTGTGCTTTCTGAAGGGATGTAAGGTGTGCCTGAGCATGCGGATAACAAAATTTGGGCCTGTGAGATCTTCTGGAGCAGGGTGGAGGCAGGAGCCACAGCCTGTAGCTGTGAGATGGGCTTCCCTTGTCTTGTGCAGAGGAACTGAAGACACCCAGGGAGAAGGAACGAGAGAAGGAGCTGCTGGAGTCGTACCTGAACACAGTCAATGATCGGAATAATATTGTGGAGTGCCTGGATGAGGACAGACTCAGGTGAGGGCCCTCAGATGGTGGGAGATGAGCCAACACCAGGGATGATTTCCATTGTACCTTTTCCGCTGCCCCGGCTGTAGGGGTGGAGGAATGGCTGTAATCCAGACTTCTGCTCTGAGAGGTGAGTGGTGACCTGTCACCAACCATCTTGTCCTAAACGCCGCTGCCATTGCTCCCTTGGCAGCTGTTAGAAACCGAGACCAGGACCGCAGCCATGTTCCGTGCGCTCCAAGCTGATGCTGCCCTGAGGACAAGGGCTGGGAAAATGTAGAAGGCAGGGGGAAGAGAGGGAGAAGCTGGAGATGGGGAGGATGTGGGAGGCAGCACGGGAACTGCAGGGGGACTCTGGGAACATGAAGCCAGGGATGTTTGTCTGCTGCAGCAAGTGAAAGAGCAACTGTAGTCGAGACTTGGATCCTCCCCAAGTTCAAAGGAAGACTGCTGTGTTAAGTAGCTGGATTTGTGCCTCCTGTTGCTGGGAGCAGCTTCCATTAATGACCTCAGGGTGCCAACTCCAGCCTAAGGGTTTTAGTAAGGCTCTGGCCTTGCCCAGGTCCAGGGAAAATAGTTTGTCCGTGGATGCTAGGAGCGCCTCTGCAGCACCCCGGGCTACTGGTGTCTCAGCCTTTATTCATCTCCTGGGGTGGGTGGTGTCACACAGCTCAGTCAGCTCAGATGATTCATAAGGGGAAGGGCCTCCCTGCTGCAGTGCTGGCCTGCCACGGGCTGGGAATCCCCACACAGGCCCTTGCTTTCAAGGAAATCGGTTACAATTTGCTAATGTCTAGGACACCTCTAACTTTTATGTTTTTCTCCTGCACCCTTCTCAATGTGTGCTACGGAGGTCGGTCATTTCTGACTGGGGAAATAACAGTCTTTGCTTGGTTTTCGGTGTCTGCCACCTTGTGAGGAAACACAGCAGTTTTCTAATGCCGTGCTGTTCCATTACAGAGAGCAAGAGGAGGACCAGATGTTGGCAGACATGATCCAGAGGTTGGGTAAGGGCCCTTTCTACTCTTACGGAGCAGCACTGGGTTGCACTGAGGGTGTGAGTGTCAACCTGCTCAGTGTCTGCTCCCTCTCCTGCAGATGGATCTCTTGAGAGCCAGGAGCCGGAGAAGAAGAAGAACAAGTTCCGCTTGTCTAAAATATGGAAGCAGAAAAATAAGAGTAACACATAGGAGTGATGTTCCCCTGCCCATTGACCCAGAGAGGGATGTCAGAGGGATGGTTCTTCCTCACTGCTGCTTTCCTGGAGTTGTGCAGGACTGTGATGAGGCTACTCTGACATGGAAACTGCAGGTTTGCGGACCAGAAGGACAGAGTGAATCCCTTCTGGCTTTGGCATGGGGACCAAGGACACCTTTCCCAGATGATGGACTTTTAAGACTGTTTTGCTTCTTTGGATCTAGCTCAAGAGCTGGCTTCAGCCTTGTTGACAGCTCAGGAGGGCAGAGTTCAATTTGCCCATCCACAGCACCGGTCATTACAGTCCCAAATGCGGGAGCATGGCACTGCATATCACCCCACGGTGCCCCACACGTGCCAGCCGGGGCTGTGCCAAGGGTGCTGCACTGGTCTTTGGGAAGTCTGCTCTCCCTCCCTCCTCTGTGTTTGCTGTGGCTCTTTGGCCAGGACCAGAGACACAGAGAGGGAGGTGCTATAAGGTACCAGAGATTGGGGGCTGCAGGCCCTGCAGCCAGGGCAGGCAGAGGGCAGAACCACCTCCCTGTCTGTGGGGTGGGATGTCCTAGACCCAGAGGGGTTTCAGAATAGAGCTGTTTCCAGATCTCCTTTTGTGAGGTGCTGTAAGCTGGTTTCTCAAAGCAATGAGGGTTGCTCACTGCTTCATTCCCTCTGTGGGGGAGATTTGTAGCCTCCTCATTTCTCTGGCTGCACA
>NW_010223693.1:0-11175 GCF_000690775.1 Eurypyga helias | reverse complement strand
GCTGAAAATGAACAGAAGTCTTTAGCAACCTGGTGCTAACTGGGAGCAGAAGGGAATGAATGGTTTTGCTTCACCCATGAGTCTTCTGCGTCAGACCAATGTTCTGATTCCTGAGGCTCTGTCTCCGGACAGCCAGCACCTTCAGGGGGTGCTGTGGTTCCCCTTGGTGGGACCAGGAGAGTACGAGCAGGTGCGGGGCTGTTGGCAGTGAGTCTTTCTACTCTTCCCTCAGCCCAGAGGGTCTGCAGCCAGATACCTGCCCTGTGTGGCAGTATCCAGTCAACCTGGGGAGCAGGGATGGAGACAGGCAGGAAAGATCAGAATAATTCATGATGCCTGCAGCTCTGGGATGCGTGAACTTCCCTGTGCCTCCCTCCTCTCCCCAGCCAGGTACTCTGAGATTTCCTCGGGTCCTGTTCTCTGGCAGGGCCTGAGGTTTTGCAGGGAGGTTTGCTGCCCGCTGGGCCGGCTGGGAAAGCAGAGGCGATGCGTCCCTTACCCACGAGGTGGCACTGGGACTCTCTGTCCCAGGCAGCCGGCCCTGGGCACCGCGGGGTGAGGTCCCGAGTGCCCAGGCGTGTGCCATGTGCGTACACGCGGTGGGTCGCCCTGTACCTGCACGCGCTTTTGTCCAATAAAGAATTACTGGAGCAAATCTCGGAGTCCCAGCACGAGTTTGGCCATCCCCCTCTGGAGCCGTGCGTGGTCGCGGGAGCTCGGCGTACCTGTGATGGAGAGGTTCTCCGGCCTAGAGCTTGTAGAGCTGTGTGTACCTGGCGAGCAGCGGCGCCGAGCAGTTTCTCAGTGATTCAGTTATGGGTTGAACTCCTCCCGGCTCTTGGGTAAGCGCGTTTTCCCCCTTGCTGCTTTAGCATCACAGATGGCCCCCAGCCTTGTGGGATCCCAGCCGAGGCAGCGCTCCGGGGGAGAAGCCGAGGGGCAGAGCTTGCTCTGCCACAGTCGTACGGTGGCGTCGGTGACCCGAATGGCTGAACCGTGGCTCCGTCGGGCAAAACGCTGATGGAAGCGCGGTCACCACGCTCGTTGGCCTGTGCTCCCCCAGAGGGGAAGATGAGCTGGTCTGGGGGACGTGCTGACCACAGGGGCTGGTGTGCTGTGCCTCGCCATCCCGCTCTGCCTGATGGGAAGCTTGCTTTCCTGGGGCTGCGTGTAGGCATGAGGAGGGGGAGGAGTGCCCCCCTTCCAGACCTGGGCATTAGCAGCAAATCCCCAGAATTAAGCCTGCCTGTGCGGGCTGCCAGCTGAGAGGGAGGGAGCTGAAACCACCTCTGCTGAAGGAGGGAAATACCCTTCCTCATGAGTTGGGTCCCCCTCCTGCCGTTGCTGCACTTTCATCTTTTCAGGCTCAGATTCTCCACCCTCAGGAAGTTTAGTCTATGGATTTGGGGGTGGCAGCATTGTCCAAACTCCTCCAATCCTTCCCTCTCCAAGAGACACGGGTTGGCTTTACTGAGAAGGCCAACAGCTGCCAGGCAGCAGGCACTCTACCTGCTGTCTACGTGCTTACCTGCCCCCACGAAGACGTTTCGGAGGGAAAACTGCTGCTTCTCCTGTCTGCAGTCTGTTGGAGATGGTAACCGTGGTGCAGGAGAGATAAGGTTCACCTGAAAGTGCTGTGTGGGTTTACAGGGTTTAAGTGGTGTCCTGAGAGAGAAATACTGAGGAGTGGCGGCAGGGCCCCCAGCCTTTCCTGCTGTGCTGGGAACGGGAGGTGCAGGCTAGCGTGAGGCTCTCTCCCAAGACTGAGCTCACCTATTTCTTCAGCAAAAGTGAGCAGTGGAGTAGTGATCCCAACAGATCCTGCCCAGAGACCCCAGCTCCTGTCTGCAGTGATGGACACTCTGCTTATGGCCAGGGTGTGCTGGTCCCAGCCCCACCAGCTCCCGCACACCCAGACAGCCGCTGGTTGTGAACGCAAGGACAGCCCAGCCTGTTCCTCCCTCCTCTACCTTGAATTTGGGACTCGCAGGTTTTGCGTTTCCACCACTCTCCTAATCCAAGGCTCGAAACGAGCCCTGGATTAACTAAGCCATTGGCTAAGGTGGAGAAAGGGAACAACTTTTTTCCAGCTGGCTGCTTTTGGCTGAGCCGGTTCCCCAGCCTGACCCCCGTTTGCTCTCGCTGCACAAGCAGCTTCGCTCGCACCATGGAAATGTTCCAGGAGGGAAAGCACGAGGATTTGGCCTTGGGACTGAGCGGGGAGGGAGGTTTTGGGAAACTAGCTCTTGCCTCTCCGTAGCAGTCACCCTGAGTGATTAGGCAGTCCAGGCACCCTCCTGTAACTGAACAGGAATCAAATTCCTCTCCATCCTCTGTGGGAAAGGAATGTTTGTGCTCTGCTCCAGCCCCACCAGAGGCGAGCCCTGAGGTCAGGCTAGCAGGGGGTTAACTGATCCATTGCTGTGTGCATGTGGGTGTCTGCGTTTAGGGGATGACTGAGAGCTTAATTGCTCTTCTAGGTCAGCTAGTCCACTCCCAAAATGGTTTTCAGGGGGCTGAGCTTCCTGCTCATTTCCTGACGGCCTCTGGTTGAGCTCGTGGCCTCACCAGCTCCTGGACACCCAGAGTGCCACCACCGCTTTCTCTGTAGCTGGAGAGGAGTGTGTCTCGGGGGGTAACTGTATGGGACCTGGGGGCTTGCAACCCTGAGGCTCTGCCGTTCAGGAGGCTCGTGGGGGTCCTTCTGCAGACCTGGGGTGACGGGGAGGCTGCTGTCTGCTCCAGCACTTCAAGACTTGAAGATGAAGCTGTGATTAGGCAGCATGTGTGTGTGTGTCTCTCTCTCTCTCTTCTGCTGTTTTCTTTAATTACAATCTCGGAGGTAATTTCTGACGCATCATTAACAGTTCTGAGTAAACAAGGGGAATTCTCCAAATTATTTGCCATGAGCACAAAGGGAAATTGGCTTTCATCATTTCCCTCTTCACCCAAGGAAGAAGCTGATCTGCAGTAGGCACAGGGAGGAAGGGAACATCGTGCCTGCCCTTGGATGCCTTGAGTGGGAGCAGCAACCCATCCCTGTTATCCAGCTGACTGAGAGGCCAGCTCTGCCTGCAGGTTTTTGTCCCTACTGCTGAGCTAAGTGGCTGGGGCTCGTTGCAGTTCAGACTGGAAATGCAAAGTGCTTGTTGCCTGTGGGAGCTTTGGGTGCTGCTTTTGAGCGTTCACCTCCTTTTTCCAGCTGGATGCATCGGTACCCGAGCTGCTCAGGAGACGGGACAGACTGAAAGCATCCTCAAAGCTGTGTCTCAGCATGGGAGGTGAGACCCCAGTCCTTGGCTGTTGGGGTAAAGGGTAAGGCCAGCTCGGGGCTGGGAAGGGAAGGAAGGAGCACTGATATGGAGGGACTTGGGGTCTGGAAAACTCGGTGTGGTCCACAGCAAGAACTCGAAGGGATACTGGTGCACCCTGTGAGAGCTGCAGGTATACCTGGCAGCTGGGGTGGGCGGAGGTGGCTGGAGAGGACCTCTCTGGGAGTCCCTGGGAGGGTGTTCAGCCTGGTGCAGGGCTTGAGGCTTCAGTAGAGAGCTGGCACATGGAGCTCAGACGAGGCAGTTGCACCCGTTGGAGCACCCGCAGCCTTCCCCACGCCATGCACCACGCTGAAGGCCCTTTCACCCGCGCTCCGGCACAGTGGCAGTGTGTCTGCGGTAGCAACCACGGAGCGAAGGTTATTTATATTCATGTTGCAGCTCTGCCAGCCGTGACTCTGTTATCTGCCATGCATGAATATTATTTGAATACAGAGTTTGTCGTGACTATTCTTTTGCATGAAACGAGGGATTTGCTTTGGGATGGGAGCCCTCCCTCTGGCTGTCAGTCAGGAGGGGTTTCCTTTTCCTGTCTCGTTGGAAGCCGCGTCCCCAGCAAGGTGAGACAGTGGACACTTTTTCTCTTGTTAATATCCATGTCTAATCTTCTCTCAGAGGGGCCCTTTGTCCTAGACTGTAGCCAAGATGAGTAATTCAGGGATAGATGAGACGCTATAATTGGTTTGTGACAAATTAAAACATTTTTCCTTCGGAGCTCAGAGCAGGACTGTGGTCTGGAGCTGTCAAGCGTCACAGGGGAGGGCGATTTTCGGAGTAAGCACATTGCAAATTGGCTCCAGATATGCCTTGGAGTCTGAAATTAAACTCCAGCTGGTGACTCTTCTCAGTTGGGGTTTTATTTTTGGGGGCGACAAAGGGAGCATGTGTGGGGAGGGATAGGCTGATCGATACAGAGAATGTGACTGTTTCGCACCATGCGATGAGCTGAGGACTGGAATGAGCCGTGGTAGGGATGCTGGGGAGCATCCAGAAGCGTGATGGGAGTGAGCAGGCCAAGAGCTGGAGCCCACCATTGCTTGCTTTTCCTCCATGCTACTCGCACTGGTTCCTTCATCACATCCCAGCAAGGAAGGACCATGACAGAAAGTTGCAGCTCACACCATCCCTTCCCCTTGGTCACAGGTGGGTGCCAGGTACAGAACCTCCTTGAAAGCTGCGGGCTGATCCTTGTCCTGTAATAGTTCTCCTGAGCTCAGAAGAGTCCCTCACCTCCACCCAGAGAGCAGGGGATCAGCTAAAATTCAGGAACACAGCGCTGATCGGGACAGCCCATTCCATGAAGTACCTGGTTTGCCCCCAGGATGGTCATGTGCTGGCTTTGGGCAAAGGGATGGAGGTGGGAGGTGGAAGATGTATCTGCTTGGCACTGCTGAATGGAGAGCACTGCAGCAGCGACACCTCCACCTTGCGATGGAGATGGATGGAGAATGAAGGAGTACTTGAGCAGCAGGCTTGGGAACCACAAGGGTCTGTAAAGGGATTTAAAAGTGGCAAGAGGAGTCACCACGTGGGCTGCTTGGTGTGTAAAAGTCAGTGTAAAGAGTGGACAAAGTCCAGGGGACAGGGGTGTTGAAGGCTGAGACTTGCCAAACTGGTGGGATGGGGAGACCACAGGCAGGTTCAGTCTGGGAATGGGTCAGATGAGTGGAAACCAGGCCTTAAATTGTTTGCCTTAAGATTTTGTGTCTGATAGCGAAGAAAAAGGAGGCCTGAGGAAGGGGTGCCGTAAGTTTTCCAGGGGGGGCTGTATCTCAAAGTGAAGGAGACACCTACAAGTTTCTTTTCCAGGCTGTCAGAACAGGGAAGGCACAAAGACGGTCAGGGAGTCAGAAGAGTTCAGACCCTGGAGGTGTTGGGTGAGGAAAAGGGGAGGAGACCTGAGCATCTCCTAGATCTGAAGATTATAGCTGGCAGGCCAGGGAGGCAGGGTGATGGTGGCAGGGGGTTGGAGGATGTGGAAGGAAAGATCACCGGATCTATTTTAGCAATGGAAAGTGCATGGATGCAGCAAATCCTGAAAGGCAGGATCAGATGGTGAGCTGTGACTGGTGTCACTGGCATTAAGACGTTGGCTAATCCGGTTTAAGGGGATAAGCCCAAGGAAAACTGTGGAGACCTAAATTGGAGCTTGTCACTCTCCTGTGGAAAGCAGAGTGGTGAAGGAGGAGGATTTGTGGAATGAGCCCCTGGATGGTCGGTCAGAAACAGAGAGCAGGTGGAGGAGCGTTGAGGAGGTGAAGGATCGGGAGGTGTCAGTGGGAAGGAGCGACAGGACTCGCCAAAATCTGCTCAGGACAGAGGAACCATGTGCTGTGACAAGGAGAGGCCATGGGACAGCCTCTGGGAGGGGTGGCCAGGGCAGGGGATGACCTAGGGGACTGGGAGGGGGAAGGCACCCTGGTACAGCAGGTTCACTCAGGAAAGGAAAAGGTGCAGGAGGCTTGCAGAAAATCCCGTGCACTCAAATGCCAAAACTATGTAAGAAATTCTCCATTATTTGGTGAAATACCTAGGTGCAGTGAGGGGACAGGCTGGTTTGGAGGAAGGTTTCTGACTGAAGGCAAGGTAAAAAGGAATGGATGGGAGAAAGCAGGGAAAACCTGCTTAAACGGAGGTGCCGGTGTCTTAGTGCGGTGAAGGGTTTGCCGTATTTCAGAATTCACCCTCAGCTTCCCTGTCTTTTCTTACTGTAAGCGTGATGCTGTTGCAACACGATAGCAAAAGGATAGATCAAGTTCAATTGTCTTGCTGATGAGGGTGAATTAAATATTTATCAATATCTTTTTATCAGTACTGCTGGATATTTTTCAAAAAGGAGACCACTGAGAGTTTGCAGCTAGAAATGACAAGTTCTGGAAGAAATCAGTGGTCTAGTTTCAGTCCAGATGTAACTTCCTTTGTTACAGTTTGTCCAGGAGCCTTCTGGGCTCCACAGTCTCTCTTTTAATAGCTGACCTATAGCCCATCCTACTGGTGAAACTGGTAAGGTAGCTGCAAATCTACAGGAACCCAGTGATTATGGTCTGGGAAGCTTACACGATGCATATCAAAGCCAGTATGTGAATAGTGTGTGATGTAGGTCTGGCACTAAAGTGATAAGAGTCATATCATGGGAATAACTTAATTAACTGGTCTTGATCAAAGAACTATGTGAATTCAACAGCCCAGTTTTCAGCGCTAAATGATGAAGTTTAGAAAAACTGTACTTGACGCAATTATCAATTTTCCTGTCCGAGGAGCTTTGAAGTGGCATTAAGAAGGGACAGTATGTTGTTCTATTTAGGACAACTTTCTCCCTCCCTCCAGTGATCAGGAGGCAGAGGGGCTCCCTCTCCTTTTCAAGTGCTCATTTGAAATGGTCTGAAGCATAATAAACACTGGATGCCAAGGGGAACGGTATCTCGGCTTTCACAAGTTAATTGTTTCAGACGGTGTAAATCAGGAACAAAGAGCTGTCCTTTCCCTGCCAGCCAAAAAAAAAATTTCTTAATTTCCCTATAGCTTTCATTTTGCTCAGGATTTTGGAGGGGAAGTGGTCCCGTTTAACTTCCAATGGTCCTAGTCTTTTTGGTCCCTCTGGCATGTCTGCCCAGCTGTGTGCTGCTCAGAGAAGATGCTGGGTATGAGAGCAAGGAAGGAGTTAGGCTGTAGAAAGGCTTCTGGAAGTCTTTAAAGTATCAAATGCCACGTGTGTTTATCCAATTTGGATGTATCTGTACGTACCATGGTGTTGGTCTATCCTACAATTTGGGTTTCTGTACTGAATGACTCTGAGTCAAAGGGAGAGGGAAGTGTCTGGATGGCATGAACCACAGAGGTTCAGATGCAGATGTTTCGGCATCTTCTTGATGGGTTTCTTGCTGACTCGCGTGGGTAGTGGGGCTGGGTTTGCACCTCCATTAACCAGAGCCTGCGTGGGACTGATATCGTCTCTGGAGGATATACACAGAGGTCTCCTGCCACAACACACGCAGGCTCAAGGAGGTGGATTTGCTCCTGCTAGAGGACTGATGCACCCGAGTGTGGCTGCAGGGAGGGAGGATGCGCAGGTGCTCCGCAGAGTCAGAATATTCCAATCCCTTACTCTGAATTCCCTCCTACCCAGCGATGAAGTCCGTGCTGAAATGCTGACTCAGAGCAGATGATGTCCTCTGCTGAAGGGACATCAGCCCGTGCCAGAAATCAAGGGACAAACAATCCTGGAACACAGGGTTATGTTAAGCCCAATGTTTCTTTATTTTGTTTAACTTTGTTAAAAAAAAAAAATAAAAATTGGAAACTGAGAAATCAAATGCTGAAACATCATAAGGAATAACAGTGAAAGCCTGTTCTGCAGAGGGGTAGGGTTTTAGTGGACTTCCTGAGCAAAATCTGGGCTGTGTATTTGGTCCAGGACTAACAGCGATGTCATGGCTACTCAATGAGCTATTTGGCTGATGAAATCCACCCCATTATGGAAGCTGAGATGTAACCTGCACAACCTCACAGCTATTTTAGGGAGATGGGGAGGCGGGCAGCCCTGTGCTGCGTCATTGCACGTGCCCTCCTCCCTTTGCCGGTGGCTTCTCCTTCGTGTCCAGCTGCTGCCCTGGAGCCTCACCTTCTGCTTCGGTAGAGTCAGTGCAGGAGATGGTTCCTTTCTCCACTGTTACCTTGGCAGATCCCAACCAGGTCTTCCAGAGAAGCAGGACAGTATGTTTGGATATGCCCTCTGGAAAAGGAGGCTTAAACCTCATTCAACCATCAGTGACAGTGATGGGAGAAAATCTGTGCTGCTACCAGCTACCCATGGAGAGGCTTCCCAGCTCTTCTCCGACCCCTGGGCACTGTGTCCTGTCCACTGGTGAGTACCGTATTCCCAAGGCAGGGAGAACTGGGGGTGTGTCTGCCAGGTACGGTGTGAGGCTGCTGTGAAAAGCTGAGAAGCCTCAGAAAGGCCTTTGGGAAGTTGAGGATTAATTCAATTCCCTTTCGGCTCCAGGACTTCCCGCTGCAGAGCACAGACGGACTTTGGTTTTGCTCTCTGAAACGAGGTGGTTCTTCCTCCTGGGCAGAAAGAGGGAATGATTTCCAAAGGCAGCAAGCCCAAGGTCCGCTCGCTTGGGTTTTCCCCGGAATAGGAGTGAGTGATGGAGGTGGGACGATTTGTTCTCCAAGCCACACCGCTGGTTTTTCTCCGGGAGATGGAAGTAGGCTGGATGCTGGTAGCCGGGAGGCGAAGCTGCAGCTGGCCACGCCGGCTCTGAACAGCGAGGGCAATTAGAGATCAGAAGAGCTGGGGTGGCTTCGTCACATTTCCCTGCTGCCGTTCTGGAGGTGATAATATAATTCATATCAGAAGAGTTAGTGGGCTGAAAATGAATTGGAGAAATCAATCCAGAGGGTATAAATGAATTAGCATGTAAATGAGGACACTTGCTCTACATAGTTTAATATTGCCTGCAGCTGTAAATAATTCCAGGGATGGAATCAAAAGCCGCAAACAACTTCATTTTTGTGCTCCTCCCCTGTCCGGGAGCACCTGCAGCTACGACCAACCCACCCTTGCAGAATCATCGCATTGCAAGGGAATTAAAAGGGATGAGATGTATATACATTTTTTTTTCCCCCCTGATTGGCCATTATTTACAAGGTGGCTGCTCCTGGTTTTGTGCACCGAGTCGCTGTTTGTGCGTGCACATGGCAGTGCGAGCAGCAGGGAAGGGGGAGGCGGGGTAGCGGCAAGATCTCGTGCAGCATCTCACGAGCCATCCCAGTCACCCCGCCGTGAGCTGACGTGCGTGTGAAATAGCAAGTTCTCACCAAGATCTGCAGCATGGAGGGCCTTGATTAGGGTGGAAGACTTACCCCTGGGGTGTCTAAGGGTGGGAGAGGTGGGTGCTTGGAGAGAAGGAGCCAGCCAGGGGGAACAGCTGCTTAATTAAAGGGTGCTGGAAGCTGTCAGGGGAGATGGTGTTTCCAGAAGAGATGGAAAATCGTCTGCATGAGAAGCACGGTGGGACTTAGAGTGCTGTGTACAGCCTGGAAAACTGGAAGAGGTGCAGAGATGGGCGGTTAGAGTGGAGAAGGTGTCGGAAAGCCCCTTTATGAGAGGCGACTAAACAAGCACATCTTACTTAGCCTAACAAAGTGGAGGCTGAGGGAAGATGTGATTGCACGGGCAGATAAACACAAGGGAGGGAGAGGAACTAGTTAAGCTAAAGGCCAATGTTGATACCAGAACATGCAGATACAAACTAGTCATGAATAAGTTTCAGAGCAAAATGAGATGGAAGTGTCTGAGCGCCAGAGCAGAGGCTATGGACGAGCACTGGAGAGTCCACACAACCAGGCGGCTCTTGCGCTGGCGTTTGACTGTAAAATAGGATTATAGGAGCAGGTCCCTCGAGATCAGGCAACTGCGTTTTGTGATCCCGGAAGCCCTGCTGGTTGCCAAAAGCCCCTTCAATATTCTGGCAGGGGAAGGATGCAGATCTGAGGAGGGCATATGTCTAGAGCGGTTGTTGAGAGCTTTTGGAGTGGTGCTGATGACAGGAGGTTAAAGATGATCCTCTACAGTCTTTTATCAGTGCTTCCCTCTTGTTTCTGACACTGACGGATCACTGAGTTCCCTCTTTCATCAGGTTGGAGTTTCAGGTTCTGCACTAACTAGATCTCCCAGGTGGACTGGAAACACTGATTAAGATGGATAGAGTGAAAGCAAGTCCATTAAATTGTTAATAAAGAATATTACACACATACCTTAATCTGCAGCTAGCCTGACACTTTATAAAAGTACATTAGGATATAATCCAATTGAAGGCACAATATCGAGAACATCTTATCTCATCACAAATTGAAATTATATCATATTCCTCATTTCTTAAATTAAAAAGCTAAAACCTTTTAGTTTGCTCTCATATGCTTGTGTAAAACTTAATCAGTGGTTTTAACAACATTATTTTTCAATATGGGCCATTTCTGCTCTCATTTATTTACAAGAGAGAACTTCCTGGTAGGAGAAGTGATTCAATTTGCAGGAGGATACATCAAGCACTTAAGGATTTTGTAGGGATTGATTGATTATTTATCGTGTTATCTTGCCTGGAGACGCCTGATATGCCTATGCTTTTGCTATCTCTCATTCCACCTAATGCTCTTCCTTTGCATCTCCCTCCCCTCCAGTGCTAAGGGCACTCTTCCTGCATACGTGTGTGCCTGCATGAGTGTGCTGGAGGAAAAGGGGGTCGGGGAAGGCAAGGCTGAGGCTGTCTCCGTTGGGACGAAGATGCTGGACTGGGCAGATAGGAGAGATTCATTTCACTGGAAGATAGCACAGAGGTAAGAGAGGTTAAAGGGTGGTTTAAAATTCTGCCAGATTTTAACCACAGGCTGCTGCGCTGCTCAGCTGTAGATCTCCAAGTGCATTAAATATGTCCTTCCTCCCAGAGGAAGGAATTGGGGCACGGAGAGGCCACATGGTTTGCTGGAAGTCCCCCCAGGAGCAGAAAACAGCCCTGAGGGGCCAACAGCCCTGCTTGGTAGCTGGTCAATGCGGGTCACGCTTCCCAGGGTAGCTGTAAACACCTTCACGGTGCCCGGCCAAGTGCCAGGTGCCATCCAGGAGCCTCTGGCACAGCGTTTCCTGCTCAGCCAAGTGCTCCTGGTGATGCACAGCCCATGGCTCTTTGCAAGACCGCCACTGTCCCTATGCTGGTGATGAATCTGGTGTCCTGACGAGGCCGGGATTGTGGTGCAAAGAGGAAGGGACCCCCTCTCCATGCTCTCACAGGGTGAGGGGTGCTAATTGTCTCTCTTTTTTTATTTTAAGCAAGAAAACAAT
>NW_010223692.1:531-12811 GCF_000690775.1 Eurypyga helias | reverse complement strand
TATGATACAATTATTACACAGTTGCACACCATTCACTGACCAGTGCACAACCAGGTGTTGAGTAGTGAGAGTCAGACCCAGAAAGCCCAAGAACCACAGCCTGAGGGCCAGAGCCCAAGTGCTGTCGCAGCACATTCCAAACGAACCCCATCAGTGACAGCACAACCAGGAAAACTAAACAAACCCACCAACTCCCTCATGAACGAGTCAGCACAGGAGTTAGCAAAGCAGCTAACGAAGGAGTCAGGGAGAGGGTTAGCAAGTGCCAGGAAGTAAACGAGCAAGAGAATAAGAGAGAGTAATGGCTCCAGGACCCCCTCCTCACCTCTGCCCCGAGCATGACGTACTATGGAATGAAATCCTTCCTTGGTCAGTTTGGGTCAGGTGCTTGAACTCTGTGTCCCAGCACTGCCTGTAGCGAGACCGCGAGAGCTGGGAACGCAACTGCAGGATCAGAAGCAGAGAAAGACCTTGGATCTGGTGCAGACATTCCCCAGTGCCAGCTAAGAACTTATCAGTGCTGCTCTCTGCATCCAGGAACACAGCTTCATAGCAGCTATGGTAGAGAGCATTAACTCTTTCCTGACTGAACCCAGCACAGATGATGCACAAGCTGAAAAACAAAACCTAAAGCCTCGAGTACGAGATCATAAGGTGACACCTGTAAAACCGGGTTCAGAAACTAAATCGAAGGGAAATAAATCTAAAACCCTCCAAACAGAGTCTTGAGAATGGAGAACTGACCTATGGAAGAAAGCATTAGCCCTAGGCATTCCCAGAATGCAATGTCAGCCTACTAGCATTATTGTGATAATGGTGAAGGGAGGGGAGTGTATTTTGACTCTGCTGGTGCCAGTTCCTTAAACGGAGATAATCCTTTCCACCCCCTTAGGGAGGAACTGCAGGACATGAAGTCAAATAAACAGTAATGCTCAGAAGGCAATTGGGTCTCCCTGTCTGGAAAGTGAAGGCTTATCAGTTATAAGTGATGATGGCCCATATATTTTGATTCCTGTTGGTCCTCAAGGACAATTGGTGAAGTTTTAAATAGATATAGGAGCGCAGATTTCACTACTAACAGAACAAGATGCCAAGAAGTTGGGCATGCGATCCAGACAGCAAAGCGTTAAGCTCACCAGTGTGAATGGAGTGCATGCAGTGTGTCAACGGCCAAGATCAATTTATGGCTTCTGGATGAGAAGCACATGTTGACTACTTGTTTTGCAATTAAAGATGATCATGAAAATACTTTAGGTTTCAATATTTTGAAAACACAAAGCTGGCACCTGCCAAATGGCAGTGTGGTTCTTCGGCTCAAACACTGATCCCAACACCAGTAGAAACTGGGAAGCTACAGTACACGTCCTTCATGCAGCCCCTGCACAACCTGATTCAAAATTACCAAAGTACTGTAATATCCGATTTCTGCTGTGGGACGAAATGGAATTTCTGAAGTCATAGATGATTTGGAGAAACAACAAACTATCTGCAGAATGCACTCCACCTGTCTGGCCAGTTCAGAAACCGGACAGGAATTTGACAATTGGCACCTGACTGCTGATACAGCCCCACTGACAGCTACAATGCAAACTTAACAGCTACTTTACAAGCAGTTGCACAACCATGGATGGTGGTGCCAGATGTAGAAGATAAGTTTTTAATGGTTTCCTTGAAGGAAGAGGATAAAGAGAAGTTTGCTGTCACTTGGAATGGAACACAATATACCTTTAGAGAATTTGACAATTGGCACCTGACTGCTGATACAGCCCCACTGACAGCTACAATGCAAACTTAACAGCTACTTTACAAGCAGTTGCACAACCATGGATGGTGGTGCCAGATGTAGAAGATAAGTTTTTAATGGTTTCCTTGAAGGAAGAGGATAAAGAGAAGTTTGCTGTCACTTGGAATGGAACACAATATACCTTTAGAAGACTCCCACAGGGATATAAACATTCACCCACAATTCGTCATGTCGCTGAACCTTTACAGACTCCCTCAAGGTGTGAAACTGTACCAATATATAGATGATATTCTGATTGGAGGAACTTCCCTTGAGAAGGTGGGGGAAGCGGCAGCTGCAGTATGGCAAGCACTAGATAAAGCAGAAACTGAAATTCCACATGGAAAATATCAGGGACTAAGTAAAGGAAGTAAAATTTTTAGGTATTTAGTGGATAGCAGGCAGTGCAGTGATTCCTCCAGATACCTTAAGAAAAAATTAAAAAGCTGCAAATTCCCCAATCAGGGAAGGGGTTATAATGACTAATGGGAACTTTAGGATGTTGGAGGAAGCACATCCCTGGATTTTCTATTATTTCCCACCCATTATACTCGCTCTTATGGAAAGGAAAGCCCTTGGGAGTGTGAGTTAGAACACAAAGAGGCAGTCAAAACTCCAACTGAAGAAATAGAAGCACATCAGTCAGTGGGACCAGAACACCCCTGTGACCCTGTTGTAGCGAAATGGGGTTTCCCTAGTAATGTTGCTTACAGTAACCTGTTCCAAACTGGTCCCCGTGGGCCCAAAAGACCTGTATTGTTTAGCTCAACTGCATTTAAAGAAACAGAACAATGATACTCTGAATGGGAAAAGGGACTTTTATCTTTAGTTCCAGCAGTTAAACAACTTCAGAAAATACTTCAGGGACAACCTGTGCAAACAAAAGGACCATTTAATTTACTAGAAGCAATCCAAAGGGGACTGCTTCCCCAAGAAAGCGTGTCATAGTTTAACCTCTGCTAGCAATTAAGTGCCACACAGCCGCTCGCTCACCTCCTCCCTCCTCCTGTGGAGGGGGAGAATCGGAGGGAAAGACAAGAAGTTTGTGGATTGAGATAAGAACTATTTAATAATTGAATATAAATGAATATTATAGTGATACTAATAATATTAACAATACTACTAATAGCATGTAATGAAAATAAAAAATGATATAATTGTTCACCACCTGCTAACCAATACACAGCCAGGTCCCGAGTAGCGGGAGCCAGAGCCTAAGAGCAATCACAGCAGAGTTTGAGTGAGCCCCACAAGCAACAGCACGACCAAGAACTCCAACTGACCCACAAACTAACGCACAACTGAACTAACTAAATGAAGAAGCAAACAAGCATACGAACAAGCTAACAAGCAATGAGCAATGAAACTATGGCCCCCAGCCCACCCCCATCCTATACATTGAGAATGACATACAACATGTTAGGGAATGAAATACTCCTTTGGTTAGTTTGGGTTAGCTGTCTAAACAGTGTTCTCCTCCCCACTGCTTGTAGAAAGAAAGTTGGGAACACAGGTGTGGTATCAGAAGCTGAAAAAGTCCTTTAATTCGTGCAAGCACTCCCCAGCACCAACTAAAAACCACCTTATCAGTACTCTTCTCAGGGCAAATCCAAAACAGAGCTACTGTGAAGAAAACTAACTCTGTCCTGATTCAAACCAGTACAAGGAGTTACACAAAAACCCACTACCAGAAAATGGTATGTCTGCAAATGGTATGCCTGCCTAACAGGAATTGCAGAAAAATATGCAATTAACCGAAGGACACACTAAGTTTTCCAAATTGCAGATGTCCATAAACACAGACCCTTTAGCAATAAAACAACCTTTTAAATCTTCACTAATTCTGAATGCATCACCCCTCACAGAGCACCTACCAACAGAAAACATTTGGTTTATGGATGCTTCAGCAAAAAGGGTGAACAGTAAATGGCAATATAAGGCAATTGCATCAAACACTGCCACCAGCAAACAAGTAGTGTAAGAAGGGGAAGGAAGTGCAAAAGTAGGAGAAATAAGAACAGCTGTTTTGGCAGCACAGAACGGAGCAAAAATCATAAATGTAGACTCACGCTGTGTGGGCTGGTGCCACACAGTGACTCTGCCAGTGGAAAACCTTGAGTTGGGAAGTAAATAGATCCCCAGTTTGGAGAAACAAAGATTGGCAATTATTACTAGACATAGCCAGGAAAAAACCTTTCAAGATGGGATGGATAAAAGCTCATGCTAAAGATAATCAACCAGTCACAAAGTGGAACCAAAAGGTAGAAGAGTTAACTGAATTTAGAACAACCACCTTATATCATTACTGGCATTTGTTGGGGTGAATGGTTACATCAAAACCTAGGTCACACAGGCAAGGAAGCTCTGCTCTCTGCGGCACAGTAAGGCCTGGCCCAGAAACCAGAAAACTGGAAAATTATACTTACGGCAGTATAGATTGCAATTACAAGCAGATCATCCTGCTAAAGCACTACCTCTGCATATCAATGAAGGGAAAACTTGATGGTCTACATGGCAAATCGTGTAGATCAGGCCATTTAAATCCTCTGTGGGATATTGATACATCCTCACAGGAGTGGAAGTAGTCTCTGGCTTGCGTATGGAGACTAAATGTTGGGAAGCTGATGGACAAATTACAGTGTGAGGGCTATCATTTTGGTTCTCAAATCTACTCACTGGCTCACACTTGTTGTGTAAGGAAGTGCAAGACTGGGCAAATCAAGAAGGAATTAAGAGGGTATTTCACACCCCATACTACCCTCAGTCAAATGGGATGGTGGAAACAGCCAATGGCTTATTGAAAAGGAATCTCAAATCCCACACGGCTCAATGGGACACGTGACTTGCTAAAGTACTCCATCAATTAAATAATCAATACAGGCCTGCTGGAAGCCCTGGAAGACGAGCATTCTTTGTAAAAACTGAGCTTAGCGCTCCATCTACTGGGCAAAGAGAATATCCGCCAACATTACAGCCAGGACAGCCTGTGATGGTCAATTTACCATCCACAGGTACTGTGCCTACGACCTTAACTAAAACTCATGGCTCCCTTGCCGGGGAAGCTACCAATAGCAATGGTGCAAAAAGAATTAACGTACGATGGATTTTTCCTTCTTTTTAATGGGATTTTCTCCTACAGCACTATAGAGGATGGCAGATGGAAATGCTGCCTTCGTGTTGCTAGTGCAAACCCTGACAAAGCTGCTCCTCCTAACCTGTGGTCAAAGAACCCTAGAGTGGCCCTGGTCCTCAGCCCGTGTTACATATACCGGAGGTCTGGAACTAAATTCGAATACAGTCTTGGCCCTCTTACCCATAGGGATGCACAGAATGGAGCTATATTTAGGAAATTAATGGAGCAGGGAACCTAAAGGTTTTGACTCACTTCCCTGACTCTGGGGAGTGTCAGGCCAGGAAATAAAGGTAGGATGCTGGATGATCAATGGATGCACCTAGGAGAAGACATCTTAAATTGCCGTGTACAATATCACATTAAATTAAACACCAAGGGATACAAAACTTCATACCACTGTAAGATTAGACTGTTGGTACAATTTTACGTTATTACACAACCTGTTTGCCTCTGGATTCACCATAATATGAGATGACCTAACTCATCATTTAAATTTAAAATAGGCATTACTAGGCTTCATACAACATCCACACCAACATCCACTGCAACTAAGGATAAGAAAATTCCATCCCCACAGATTTCTGAAATTGGACCATATATTGCCTCAGTGGGAAAGAATTAATAAAAAAAGGCACCACCAGTTGATTGTGGGTGCACTTGCTATAGTCCAAGACAATGTTTCTTTAGCTCTTAGTTGTATCCAAGCTCACCTGTGGATACAATCTATGGTAGCAGCAATTAGAAGAGAAGGTGAAGAGGGCAACCTAACTACTGAAATTCAAAAGGTAATTGGGGATAATGAAAATAAATTTTGAGAGGAATTCCAATCCCGGTGGTACTTAGTCAATTTTACTTATGACCCTATGAAGAATAAGGCCACAGCATTTGTCTTAACAATACACAATGCTTCAGTATATACCACTTGACTCTGGCAAATTTCATTTCTTTCTAAAGCCACTTAATGTTTAAGAACAATCATGCACTGACAATTTCATCCCACAACATGTAAAGGCATTGTAGGCAAAAAGGTTATGTAGAGAGAATTACATTCTGTACATCAGAAATGGTATCCTCTCCTAAGGAGGAACTCTTTCAAGAAGCCCATGGAAGTAGTTTTAAGAGCAATGATTATGGCAAATTCATAACAATCAAGACACGGTTTTGAACCCAATTCTTCTTTATGGACCTCAGGTTTATTTCCAACCTTCTGTCAACATTGTTGAGCTGAAATCTCCTCTACAAGGAATTATTCCTAGCCTCTTTATAATAATGAGCCACCTGCAAAAGCAAGTTTGCAAAATAAAAAAATGGATTAATTTGGTCTCGTATAGGATTAACTGCACTATCTTCCCTGACTGATTACAAAGGGAGCCTATAGCAACAGAAAAGCTATTGTTCCCCAGCCAGATGAGTTTTACAAACTATTCTGTGACAACCGTCATAGGAGAACAATCACTTACAAGGTTATGACCATATGAAGTTCAAAGCCTTGAATTATCTACTAAATAATTAAATGCCAGCTGCAAATTCCAGATACGCAAGCAGTGACTGTACATCTACCCTATATCCATCCAGTATTCCCTGGAGAAAAATACATGTGCCTGCACTGCATACATAAGAGATCCAGTGCCTTTGGCCTGTGTCAAATTTATTGTGTGTGAACTAACTGTACAATGTGTGAGCAGTAAAATTGACACTCCTGGGAATTCACATGGACACAGGAAAGCCATAAAGTGACTCCCAGAAATATACTCTTATTCCACCATGCATGAGCTATCATTTAAAAAAAAAAAACCACACACACAAAAAAAACAGAACAGCAGAAGATTGAACCTGAGAAATCCAGCTGCATGGTAATCTTGGTTTGTGATAACAATAATCCTAAAATTGACCATGATGTTGTTTACCATGAAAATATTACCAGAAAGTTTGCCTGAAAAAGGATGCCTAAAATGTTAAAAAAATGCCTCCCCAGTCACCAAGGAGGAAACTTGGCAAAAATGCCAAGCCTATTCCACAGACTCTATTCACTTTGGTAATTAGTGTCAGACAATAGCACCTGAATATACTTCCAGTGTTAACATAAACTGCAGCACAGTGGACAGGGACGTACAGGCTCTATAGCTAAAATGCTCTCTAGGTCATGACTGCTGCTGCCTCCTCAGTTATCAATTACCCAGTAGAAAAAAAATGGCAATGTCTAGGGAATTCTCATAGCTTCTTTTTCATTTTCACCACCTCAAAAATGAATTAAAATAATCAGATCTTTTATTTTCAACATTTTCCACTAAACTACATCAATATTCCTATATTAAAATGTTACCTTATTTGTGCTGGTTCAAAAGACACTCAAATTATTTAATTCTGGATCAGGTCAGATGAATGTTAATCTCTGCATTTGATTGTAGTGGTGGGAAGGAAGTGGTAGGATTGTAGATTCTGGTGGGAATTTTATGAGAATCCATACTTCAGTCAGATACATTTTATTAAAAATTTTCACCACAACTGTATATAACCACTACTTTTCTATTATTACTATTTATATTATTATCGTTATATTTCAATAAAAGAAAATGTAACATATCTGTTCCCTCTTAGTTACATGGTAGAAATTAAATTTAGCTATTTTTCACAAATGCAAGAACTAAACTCATTCATTTATACTGCTTTTTCAATAAGTAGCCGTTAAAAGGCTCTTGGAGTTAATAATGCCAGATTCTACGGCTATTTCAAGTGTGGCCTTGGGCACATCACTTCACCTCTTCAAGCCTTTCAATTTCCACCAAGAAAAAGGGGCTAATAATACTTATCTACCTTAGAGGTGGTATTAGGCTTAATTCATTAATGCTTATAAAAGACCTGATAAATATCTAGTTTCCAGGATACACTATCCATTATCACTAATGGATTAGCTACTATTTGATAAACTACATGAGTTCAAGTTCTCTATAATATTTTCATTTAACTCGAGCTAAACAACTGTGACTCTTGACTGCAAAATGTCAGACTGCAAAAGACTTTCCTTTTAATTTTTAGCCTGAAGGAAAAATGTGAACTTTGAATGGATATCTCTCAAGCAAATGTTGTTCCTAACAAATAATTCATTATTTTTTCCTACATGCTGATCCTCACAAACAAATAGCTCTTACATCCTCACTTTTATGAAGTTCAGCATTATTCATACTATGAACCATGTCAAATAGAGTAGATGAAATATATATTGTTGTTTCTACAAATACAGACTGCCTTCTTGATAAGAAAAGTGCACAAAAAAAATTTATTGAGGTGAAACTGTAGCACACAAATTAATCTCCTGTTTCCCAAAGATAGAAAAAACGTATTAGCAATAGCAATTAGCTTAGCAATTGCCAGAGACACTACACTGCATCATTTAGTTGGGTTTTCATGTACTTTCTAGTTGCAATGCTATGTCATGACACCAAAGAGTGTCAGTCAACCACCCCACTAGAGAAACATGGTGCCTACCCATATGCACAGGCCTCAAAATGGAAATGTGAGGGTGTGGTTCCAAGTGCAATAGGATTGGGAATCCTAATGGAGCTGGAAGCTAAAAGAGGTAACAGACTTATTTTAAAAGAAATAGAGCATGCCCTAGAGGCTGGAGTGAAAGAAATGTGACCCTTTAAGAGGAATACTGTGATGACAGCCAGGAGCCAATGGTTAGGGGAAACAGAACTGGACAGTGAGGTGTGAGCAACTCACAAACTTGCAGACAAGTGATCTGTATTATATGGCCTCTGAGCACAGCTTCTTGGTAATGGGTCCTTTAGTGCCAGCGCAGCACAGCATCTCTAGGAAAGCTGTGAGCTCAGCCAGAGGTCAGCAAAATTAAGTAAGATCTTTCCTCTTTAAGGAGCAAAACTTCCCAGATGTTACTGAGCTCAAGACTTTGCAGAATCTATGATCCAGTAACTTTTGTTTGTCCCAGAAGCAGACAATAAGACAAAAGTTTCCACCTTGTCACAAGTAGATACATTAATCTGGGAGTCAGCCTTTTCCAACTGTGCTTTCACACTCTCAGAGGGCACAGTGGCTGACAGTGAGTTCCTACAAACATTACAAATGGAAATGTCTATGTCAGAATTAAAATATAAAGGTTTAATCATTGGGTTTAGGCAGAAGTCCTCTTCTTCCTTCACAAAGCATATAGCTGGGTAAGCAAGAGATAAAGTGAATAGTTTTGCATGGACATAACAATTCATTGAAGGTCAGTTTTACTATTCTGAATACCTTCCTGCCCAGATCATTAGAGAAGGGAGGCAAATGTATTTTAAAGGAATGTAAGTAGGTCATAATGCCTCCAGATGTGAATTTACTACAAAAATGCAACTATAAGCATTTAGAAAGCCTTTTCCAAACACCATCAGGCACACAGCAAAGCCCTCTCAGTGCCTAGATGCAGATACTTAACTGAGAGTAAAGAAATACCCAGGCTTTACTCAAGTCCACGCCAAATAATTATTAACCTTATGACCCTGCAAGAATGGATCCAGGAATGGCCAGAACACCTTACCATTCCTATGCCCACTGTATTTTTTAAATGCCAGGCACACTCATGCAGATTGCATCCAGATAGACAAGAAAATGATGGGGTCAGAAAATCAGCAGCATCTAGACATACTGTGCATGTTGCCTCTCCTCTCGGTACTGTTTCACTGGGGTACAGTCATATATCTGAACTGTGCTGACCCGTTCATACTTGTTGAAAATCCTTGTTGTTTGGGGGTTTTTCTAACTGAACAAGTGCTATTCTTCTATGATTTTTCTCCATTCACTGTAAGACAATGTATGCCTACCTCTTCTTGATCTAGTGCTAGAAATCACGGCAGGATTATCTGCACTTGAGTCATTCAGTCTGGCACCTCACGATAGTCTGGGTAGTAGGGGTTAATTGCATTGTGGGTTTCAGCTGACTGAAACACCATATGGGCTCTAATCCAGTCCCAGACATGTCAGGTAGCACTTGAGTCACAACGACCTCTTGCAAACAAGGCAGCAACTAGGAGTAATTGCTAAAAAAGAATGCAGGCCAACTCTGAAGTCAGTACCTACTCAAAAGATAGCTATAGTGAATTTTATTTCTTTGTATTTTTTTTTGTACATGGTTCACTGAGATTAATCTGGCTATTATGAAGGATGGGTATCTCAGAGAAGAGAAAAAGTCACTCGGTGTCCCTTATTCAGTTCTTTTTTCCTAAGCCCTGTTACACTCAAAATCTTGTTATGAGAGAAAGGGAACACATCATATATACGGAGTCACGTGGAAAGCCTATGGCTTTTCACTAGGAACAGCAAAATTGTTGCCATCATCACTGGGAAGTGGTGTCTCTCAAATGTGTAGAGGTAGAACTACTTTTCTCAGAGTTCAGATTGTAGGACTCAGTGTTGTAATCCATACCTGTTCCAAAGAGGAATTAGGTAACTGTCATAACCCTGGAAAGAAATTATCAAGAAGCAACTGGTTTCTTGTTCTTCTCTTTATCCAGTAATAGGCTGATACTCATTTTGTCCCTCAGCTGAACTGGTCAGTGTGTAAAGACAGCAAAACATGCCCATACATATATCAAATTTTCCACTCTGTAAATTTTGAGTTGTTTTGGTTACTGATATCTTGTCCAGGCAACCTAAACAAAGACATGTGAATCATATTGGGTTTGTGTGTTGTTTTGTCTACATGGTTAAATGAGCTATTTGCCCAGACTGTATCTAAGATACTTCTCCCCCGGATTTATTCATGTAAGACAAAATCTGGATGTGGTTCTGAGGATATAGGTCATTCCAGACACTCTTTACATTAAGCAGTATGGATAAAATCACACCATGCTTAGCTTTCACTGTTCTCTGCAGTTCTTCAACATCCTCCTTCTGCTGGTCCATTATACCACATAACAAGGTATGCAACAAACACTACGGGAGTGAGTTGCAATGTAGACTTTCTACTATTGCAAGTACCTGAAGATAACAATTACACGAAAAAATCATTAATTATATCATAGGACCCAGCACATTAAAATTATGCTGCGTGGATGCGGCCAGCCAGCTCCAGAGGGAGCTTACGAGCCCTTACGAGCGAGGGGCAAATTCATTTGCACCATATGGCATGATAAGGGACCAGGAACTGTTCTTTAAAGTGGATGATGACAGCACTAGAGACGTATCTTTTTTAAGTCCTGGCTGGTTTTAATATTTTCCAATAGCGACAGAGCCTGATTTATAGCAAATATGAACTTCAGAGTCCAAAGCAATCTCCTGAAGAAGATGCAGTGCCAGGACAGACGAGGCCCCTGGCCATGCTTAGCACCAAGGCAGTCTTGCCAATTCTGGACTCCAGAGATTGGTTGGGATCACTTATCATCCAAACTTCATGCAGGCATATATATTACCTACAGCTGTGAGATTTAATTTTCATCATTAAGCAGTCTAACTTGCAGATGGGCCAACCATCCAAAATACTATAATAGTGCCACTCAGAAAAGTGACAAAGTTTCTTTTAGGCTATTCTGTAGTCTTTGCATGCTGTTTGTTTTACATACCTGCTCTCAGACTCAAGCACCAAGTACAATGATGAAGAACTGATTCTAGCCTGGTTTATTTATATCTGAAAGATGCAGGCAGCTTTAGGAAAACATAAGTTTAAATTTTTCAGTAAGGAAGACTGAATTCATCAAAGCGCTGTGTTTCCCACCTGGTAACCAGATTCCTGTGAAGATAACAAAAAAATCCCCCTTACTTACCTCTTTGAAAGAATACATTTCCTATCACCAAGAATGTTTTTGCGCTGACTTAACATTTCATACCAAGAATCTTTTTTTAATTTTTTTCAAGATAAGATGCTCTGATTTCCATTCCCATCTTATTCTCCATTTCATGAAAAATATTTCTACAATGTTCCAACTAATAACTGATTAAACCTGCAGCAGAAACAGATTTTTTTTATTATTTTCCTTCCTGACATCCGATGAGTATGAAGGTACTCTACCTTCCTTTGAAATGACATTATTCATGAGAATGCGCTTCTGCTTCCAATTTAAATACTCGAGACTTCTACCATTTTATTTTTGTTTTCAAATGGCTTCTATATTACAGTTTGTTTTGGGGGCATTTTTCATATCAGCAGGGTAAGATTAGCATTGACATTATTTTCCTTCCTGACATCCGATGAGTATGAAGGTACTCTACCTTCCTTTGAAATGACATTATTCATGAGAATGCGCTTCTGCTTCCAATTTAAATACTCGAGACTTCTACCATTTTATTTTTGTTTTCAAATGGCTTCTATATTACAGTTTGTTTTGGGGGCATTTTTCATATCAGCAGGGTAAGATTAGCATTGACTCATGAGC
>NW_010223692.1:0-491 GCF_000690775.1 Eurypyga helias | reverse complement strand
TTTCCCACCACCCCAGCCGCAGAGCTCCTGCTGACATTATAACACTAACTCAAATATTAACATAAAATATTGAAAATACCATATGGATGCTGTTTGTGAATACTTGCTGAGAATGCTGAAGAGATGTTTCACTCACAATAAATATTTATAACATCATATGAAATGGCACAGACATTAACTGTAAAAAAGAACTTTCATCAGAGAATTGAAGTTGTGGCAAAGCCCTCCATTTAGTGACAGTACATTAAAATGCAGCAATAGTTTTCACTTAAATGGCCTGATTCTCCACTGCTGTGAACTTTGTACAGTAATTCATGCCATGCCAGTAAGGCTACCGTATTACAATGGGAAGATTTACAAAGACATAAACTGTCACATGACGCAGGGCGAAGGACAACCAAACAGAAAAATTTTGCAAGGATGGTTTTGTGATAAAGGTTTTAGAACAAGACTTGCAGTGGTGTGAGGGTTCAGTCAGGGAAGAGTTAACT
>NW_010223691.1:0-19553 GCF_000690775.1 Eurypyga helias | reverse complement strand
CCCTGGATTGTTGTTCCTTTCTTTCTACAATGAAGCATCACACAACATTTCCAAACATTATCTTCACAGTTTTTTTTTTTTAAATAGTGACAAAAAAAAGGAAAACAACAACAACAAAATTGGTGGGAGGAGGCAAATTGATGTCCCTTTGGCTTGATTCAGTTTAATTGCTTTTATTTTCTTATATCAGACTCAGCTTGTCTTCTTAGAGGCTGGTATCCAAAGGTTGGCAGCTACTTAAAAGTAGTTGTAAGGAGGATATATGTTTTTTTGTCCATAGTCCTGGATGGCTTTTCCTTTAGGATTTCTTTCTGTTACAGGATATGATCATTGGCTACAATCTTGACTGTGTGACATTCTTCTGTTTTCTTAGAGTAACTTTACAAGTGGATTCATGTTTTGTAATACCTACTAAGAAGACAGGAGGAAAATTGACACATCACGTGTAAAATGTCAGAATACGTTTAGTGCCACAAGCACCGTGAATGACGTTGCCATGGATAAATCAAGAAGGATGTCTCAATGTAGATTCTCAGTTTACTTAAAGGTTGTCTTGTTATTACAAGTCTGCTGATGAGTTCTGTGCTACTCTCAAGGGATGAAACGTGCTTCTTCCTTACAGGCTTAGTAACTTCTTCACTGGCTTATCTGCATTTTTGTTGATGTACGCAATGCATCTTGGCCTCCATGTGAATTTACTGAGAGGATATACTGTCTCTATATTCTATTAGAAAGCTGAACAGAAACTACAGTGATGTCCTCCCTCTTCCAGCACCTATGTGTGTCAACTGCTATAAACTCAAGGCAGTAACATGTCTTGTTCTGTGATTTTTTTACTGACAGCCTCAATTTATCCTCCCACTGCAGAAAGGTTTTATTGTAGATCCCCTAACCTTTGGTCACAATCTTCCAGGCTGTTACAGCTTCGTATCGTCGGGATTACATTGCTGCTGGCTCTAACATGCAGCTGAAGAGAAACAGGTCAGTGATCCAATAGTATGACTGTAAATATGGAAGCTGGATGGTTGCCAGCTTTTTTAGTGCATAGTGTGCATATTATAGATGTCTGTCTGCTAAATCCTCACTGCAGATGTTCTCCTCTGTTGCAGGTGTGTAGTCTATTTACTCCATATGCTTTTTTTTCCTACTGTCTTGCTCAGTTGCTGGGCATTCTTCCTTTTTATATTTTGTATTTCTTTCTACCTTTTTGATGGGACTATCCATCCTGTCTCTCATAATCTTTAACTTTGACCTTAACTTTATACTGGTAGCTACAAATACTTATGTTTAGGCAGTAATGTAGTGCAGATATATTTGAACTATTGTTAAACTTGCCAGCAATGAAGCTGAATAGGATAGAGGTTAAACAGAACTGAGCAGTTATCCAGATTGTCACAACATTTTTCAAGACTGCTTTGAGCTTTATGTTGTGGTGTCCTTACTGCTATGTATCTCACTTATAAGTAACTTCAGTGATTTTGGATGATGCAGCTGCCCTTATTTGTTGGAGGAAGTTTGCTTGTTGTATCCAGCTGTCCTGTTAGATCTCTTTCTCAGAGACATAATCCTATTAGATGGTATTATGAGTCTGTCTCTAACTAAGGGAACTGTACCATTCCAAAAGTTCCATATGAAGGTCAGTTTTAACTAGTCCTTTTTACCTACTGCTTCTTGATTTCAAGTGAAAAACTGCAGCTTATTCTCTTGAGGGGTGTATCAGTCATTAAACTCCATTATCGTCTGTGAATATATATTTCAGACTTATTTCTAGCGTAAGCTTTACTTAGTTCTCATTGCTTCCCTTTCCCTTTCCCTTTCCCTTTCCTCTTCCCTCTTCCCTTCCCTTCCCTTCCCTTCCCATCCTTTCCCTTCCTTTCTGCATCTTTCTTAACAAAGTGTGGCTATTATAAGCAGAACTGTACGTTCACTCAGTTTCACTCTTCAGAAAACTTTGCTTTTCCATTTCCATGCTATTAGCCAATGCTTATAAGAAAGAGGAGAAATGTCTTGGTGGAGTGAGGATTTATGGATTTCTACTTACTCCTTTGGACACCTGGTAGCAAAGTTTCAGAAGATAGGAGTAGCAATCAGCCTCTCCTATTAAGGAGATGAGTAAAGTACTTGGATACATAAAGCAATGCTTCATACAAGCCCACAAATCTGGAAAAGACTGAGAATTTATTTCATTAGAATCTGTTTAGTTTACAGATTAAAACTCAGTTCAGAAACACAGCATTTTTTCAGAATTTTCTAGCTCAGAATGTGTCTGTTTCAGGCTAATGGAAGTAGCCAAAGTCTATACTGTTTTTCTTAAAATAAAATCAGAAAGAGGAATGTTAAGCGGAAATTTAAGGGAGAGAAATAGAGACACAAATGAAATTAATATGTCTGACTGCTGTACTGGTTTAGGCCTTAATTTGTGACTAAGCCTCAGTTTCATTCCACTTTATTCCATCTTTCCATTGACAGGGGAATTGCTCTACTTTATTGCATATACAAGGTGTATCAAGCTCCCCACTTATGAAATATTTAATTATAGAAAAAGAAAATAAAAATATTTTAAAATTAAAACAGATACTGAAACTAGAAGACAGGTGTCTGGTCCTGCCATTTCCTGAATGAAAAATGTTTGATGTGTGTCTGTCTCATTCTTTTTATTTTATCATTTTATTGTCCTTATTTTTGATTCTTTCAGGACCAGTACAGACATGGATTCTGTAAATTGATCCAAAGTCTTGTTTTTAGCCAGTGTAAAAAGACATAAATAGATTGTTTTTTTCACTCTCTAAACAGGAACTCAATGTAATATATCTAACATTCATATTGAGTCTTCTTTGTATTGAATTCTATTCACACTGAATTTATATAGGACTGATTCTTTTTGCACTCAAAGGTGTCTGCATAGCATTAACTTCAAGAGAAAATTGTTATCTCCATCTGCAGTGGCCCTGTTGTGCAAGGTATTGAATGCTTTTCACCAAGTTTTTCTGGTGGCACCTGCAGTACTTGGCACAACAGACAACAAAGAGGAAAGAGACAGAATATGTATTTTGATTGTCTTTCCTTTTGTGGGTATAAACACTGTTTTAAACAACACTTATAAAGAGCCATTTCAGTTTCATTTTATAAGATTTTTTATGAATCAGTTCACAAAGAATGCAAGGATGGACATTTAAATTTGTGTTCATTTTAGAATCCAACTTTATGTTAAGTTCTTTTTAGTCTCTGACAGTGCTTATTTCATTCTTGCTTTACAGCTTGAATTGGAAATGCTGAAATACCATAAAACAGGCTTGGACAAATTTGATAGATTCAATCCTAGAGCTTCACTGTAGACTGTAAACATGCCTTTCACTCCCCAAATTACTGCCCTCCTGCTTATGTACTGAAAAGTAGGAGAATTCCTATTCTACACTTCATTAAAGACTTCATGCTCTAGCTTTCCACTTTCCCCTGTTCCCCTTGCATTGTCATATTGTTTGACATCTGCCTTTTGTTACACTCTGCTGTCTCAGCCCTGATTGTTTCAACAATATCTTACTGTGTCTCCTGTGTACAAAGGGATTTCTACACAGCATGTTCTGGTCAGTTTCTCTTAAAAGAAAAGCTCCTTGACACATTATTTACTGTTACATGAAAAAGATAGCAGAATTTTATTTTTTCTATGGTATACACTGCAGAATATGAAATTGATTAATTAAATAACTAAAATAAATTATTTTATCTATGGTGCCTACTGCAAAATGATGGAATGTTGTTAGAAATGCCAGAGTTTCCAAGTTTTTTAATTGAAATAAAGTTGGCAATGTTAAATACAGAGCAAAAATTTTATACAAATGTATTTGCAAGCCATGTTTTACAGCATATTATAAGAAAGAAAAGCAAATCATGCTCCCCGTTCTTAATTCTTTAGACGATTATGTATTCAGAGCTTTGTCAGAATTAATATATTTCCATGCAACAGGTAAATTCAATGAAGCAGCATTTTCTGATGGAATATGTTTCACTAAAAAAAAACCAAAACCACCCCAACCTTCCTCTAATTGTGACTTAATATAAAACCCTACTAAATCTAGTTTATGTGCTGACATTTTACAAGTCAATTGAGTCAAGAACATAAGTCATGTAATCTTAAAAGTATGTTGAATCAGGTTGGATTTTCATAACAATTTTCTTAGATAGAATTTTAATTGAAGCAATAGGCTAAACAGATTGAAAATAATTTTTCCTGATATCCTTGAGGTTGGAAGACATTATATTAATGTCTCTGCTGGACATGTGTGAGAAATATAAACAAGGTGAAGTTTACATCTACTTGTTTATGAACGGACATTTTTCATACAACATGAATGTTGCATTTCCTACCTATATATGCACATGTGCATTTCTAACATAAAATATTCTGGTGGCCTGCCATCTTCCTTTCAGGACTCCTTTTCATGTTTCTCAAATAATGCACTTCCTCTACGACCTTTACTACTCTGGGGATCACATAAATACTGGATACCATCCCAAATAAATATTGGCAACTAAGCAAATAGTGCATTATTGAAATAGAAAATTCTAGAGAAACAGTGTTGTGGTGGGTTGTTTTTTAGTTTTTGGGGGTTTTTTTTGCATTTTTGGTGGGGTTTGTTGTTGCTGTTTTGGGTTTTTTTTTTAATCTGAACTGGATCACTTCTGTGGATTCATGAATTTTTTTTAAGAAAAACAATCATAATTATCATAATCCAAGGTGAAATATTTAGTGACCTTCTATGCAACTTAAAGACACACAGGTCTATGGGAACAGATGGAATCCACCCAAGGGTACTGAGAGTACTGGTGGAAGTTCTCATCAAGCCATTTTCCATTATTTATCAGCAGTCTTGGCTAACCATGAAGGTCCCAGTTGACTGTAGGTTAGCAAATGTAACACTCACATACAAGAAGGGCCAGAAGAAGGATACAGGAGACTGCAGCCCTGACTGACCTTGGAGCCAGGAAAGATTGTGTAGCAGATAATCTTGAGTGCCATGACGTGGCATGTACCAGACAACCAGGTGATCAGGCCCAGTCGACATGTGTATATGAAAGGCAGATCCTATTTCACTAACCTGATGTCCTTCTCCGACAAGGTGACCAGCTTAGTGGCTGAGGGAAAGGCTGTGGATGTTGTCTACCCAGACTTTAGTAAAGCCTTTGACACTGTTTCCCACAGCATTCTCCTGGAGAAACTTATTGTTCATGGATTGCACAGACATATTCTTCAGTGTGTGAAAAAGTGGCCGGATGGCCAGGCTCAAAGAATTATGGTGAATAGAGTTATATCCAGTTGGTGGTTGGTCACAAGTGGTGTTTCCGAGGTCTCAGTACTGAGGCCAGTTCTGTTTAGTATCTTTATCAATGATCTGGATGGGGGGATCGAGTGCACCCTCAGTAATTTTGGAGACAATACCAAGTTGGGTAGGAGTGTTGATCTGCTTAGAGGGTAGGAAGGCTCTTCAGAGGGATCTGGACATGCCGGATCGATGGGCAGAGGCCAATTGTATAAGGTTCAACAAGGTCAAGTGCCAGGTCCTGCACTTGGGTTACAGCAACCCCCAGCAATGCTACAGGCTGGGGGAAGAGTTGCTGGAAATCTGCCTGGCAGAAAAGGACCTGGGAGTGTTTGTCGACCGACAGCTGACTATGATCCAGCAGTATGTCCGGGTAGCCCAGAAAGACAATGGCATCCTGGCCTGTAGCAGGAACAGTGTGGCCAGCAGGAGTAGGGAAGTGATTGTCCCCCTGTCCTCGGCACTGGTGAGGTTGCACCTTGAGTACTGTGTTCAGTTTCGGCCCCCTCGGTACAAGAAAGACACTGAGGTGCTAGTGTGTCCAGAGAAGGGCAACAAAGTTGGGGAAGGGTCTGGAGCACAAGTGCTGTGGGAAGCAGCTCAGGGAACTGGGGTTGTTCAGCCTGGAGAAGCGGAGGCTGAGGGGAGACCTTATTACTTTCTATAACTACATGAAAGGAGAGTGCAGAGAGGTGGATGTTGGTCTCTTCTTCCAAGCGACAAGTGATAGGACAAGAAGAAATGGCCTCAAGTTGCACCAGGACAGGTTTAGATTGGCTATTAGGAAAAATTTCTTCACTGAGAGGGTAGTCAAGTAATGGAACGGGTAAGGGAACGGGCTGCCCAGGGAGGTGATTGAGTCACCATCCCTGGAGGTATTTAAAAGACATGTAGACGAGGTGCTTAGGAATATGGTTTAATGGTGAGTTTTGTAATGTTAGGTTAACACTCTGATGCATTGATCTTAAGGGTCTTTTCCAAAATAAATTATTCTATGATTCTGATTATACTTAGCTATACATCAATTCATTCATATAAAGTTTGGGGTTTTTTTTAATTGTTTTGAGAAATGCTTAGGAAGCCATGAACATCGCAAGATGAAAGACCCCACACTAGAGTTAGTATATTAGTATCACAGCTGCTGGTCTTATGTGTTTCATGGAGCTCACACAGAGTTCTAGATAGTTCTACATAAAGTGTGAGAACCTGAAGACTGCCTGTGGAAATATCAGAGATCCTTACACTGAAGCCACTTAAAGCAAGCAGTCTTCGAGAAATGAGGGGTTAAAATGTAAAAATGTAAGACACTATGAAAAGGCTTAGCATTAAGAAATCATGGAGGTAATAAACAGGAAAGAACACTAAAAATCACAAGGACGAGTTGGGTGGTCAGCAGGATTACAAAGTACAGATAAATTGTGCTCAAGCCAAGGGCAACACGTAACGCAAACAACCAAGGTAACTTATCAAACCAATGATGTCAGTGCGACCCAGTAGCTTCTGCTAAGTCACGGAGACCATGCCACGTACACCAGGAAACTACCCAAATTAGGAAAAGTTCAAAGTTTAACCCGAGAAAGACTCACAAGACGACCCCCCCGCTCCTGATGAAGAGACAGGAACTCCCATCAGAAGACTCCCCAAAATAGAAGACTCCGCCTATACTCCACCTATATATGAATATGCATGTAAAAATGATGTAACCTATGCTCAAATTTGTATAAAAGGACTGCATTTATTGTTAATCGTTGGAACCCTTTGTCCAGGGCGGCCTGGAGGGTTCCCCAACGCGTTGTTAATAAATACCTCCTGCTTACAGACTTGAAGATTTGGTCTCTGAGCAGTTACTATCTAGCCTTTTGGGGCAAATTCGGCATCAACACCACACCTTGAAATGTTCTGCCAATGTTTATATACTACAGAGAGATAGACTAGATTATGATACAAATAATAACAAATGTTAACAAAATAACAAATGAGCAAAACTCCTTCATTTTATGCCAGACAGTATGATGCAAGAGACTGTAAAGACAGTCGGACGGATGATTGATTCAAGTGGCAACAGCCGTAAGATGTTTATCTCATGTGAACATTGCTGATATTTCACATAGTATGACCCAGACATGTAACTGTTGCACTTTGACATTTAAGTTTCCAGTAGAACAGCTGAGGGAATGGCAAATGTGTCGGTGTTTACCCTTGTTGTAAGGGATAATTGGTTCTAGAAATGTTTACTGGTAGCATTTAAGGGGTTTTAAAATTTATTGCTTCATTCTCTATTCAACAACCTACTGTCACATGCATAAAATGGTGGCCACTGCCATCAACTACCAATGTCTGTCTTTTCTATACTCTGTCATATCTTTTTGGTTAAGGTAAAATGTTATTAAGCTGTTATATGTTTGATAGTGTGCTTATTGTTTAAGTATTTACACTCCTTCTTCCCCTTCTTGCATTCCTTTGTTTCTATATGCTCAGCCTCTAACCATTTGGAGGAGGGCGGACAAAAGAGGGGAAAGGGGAAAGGAAGGTCTCTTAGAACAAAAATTTATTTATTGTAAACTGAAAATTCGGTAGTCATACTCCAAAGGGCACACTGTGGTTTATTAATGTGGTGACTTAATATATGAAGTCAGTAGAAGTTTGGGTTTTTTACAACCTCATCAATAAAATATCATCATGGCCTTTCTTTGCAGTAAAATATTTGTAAAGCTTTTTATATAAACACATTCTGGAAAGGCTTTTATGTCACTATTAATCATAGAAATGTTTTAATACCAACATAACTTTTAAAGGCTGTTAAAAACTGTAAGTCCCTTATCAATGTGGTTTCTAAATTTACTATGAGCTTTATAACAGTGTTATACAAAAACAAAACACAAAAGCAGTCACTGCTCAAAATGGTTGAAAATTAACCTGATCAGCAATAAACAGCATTTTAAAAACAGTGTGTTCCAGTGCAACCCAACCATTGCAAGTTGATCTGCTTTCCTTTGGCTCCCAAATTGTTAGTTTTGCTCTTCCACTGTAGCTCATAGTAAGGAAAAAACACTGTCTCATCAACACTGCATCTTCCATGATTCCCCTCTGTTTCTGGAAAAAATATAATTCCTTGGGTTTGGGGGGTTTGGGGGTTTTTTCATTGTAGAATGATTTTTTGTACATTCTTTGAATAAAGGATGTTTGCGAAAGAACAAACACATCACAAGCTTGGACTAGGTAATATTCCTGTTTCCTCATTTCTACGCCCTCATCTCCTGTACACCTTCTCATGCTGTGAAATGATATTTAGAATACTGATCTTTTTCACTTCCCTCAGGCCTTTCCAATAACAAAATTAATACAGTAACAAACCAAAACAGTGTGACATACGTAATGACAAAGTACTGTTTGTTGTTCCTCTTGCCTTACAGGATCTGAAAGTCTAACCAGAGTGCTCAACATCTGGTGTAACATAGGACAGATAGGGTGATGAATCAGGAGGAGGTGAGATAGCTTTAAGTGTGGGGGAAAAGGCTCAGATCCTATACTAGAAGAGCATAAGCAATAAGAAAGGATGGGGAGGCTATGGTGGTATAACAGAAGAGGAATGAAAAAAGGGGGTTGTGATGACTGACCGGAACTCAATTAATAGATACAACAACAGACAAGTTTTGTTGTTGAATGATAGTTTTCTAAGTTAGAGCTTACCTTCTGCCGCTCAGACTTCTTAAAAGCCTTCTGCAAATACAATATCTGCAATGTTTGGACAACCTCACCACTAGGGATATTTAACAAATGCCCTTCTAGGATCAGATAATTATTGTTGGAGTGGTTATTTGAGGCTCAGTATGAATAGGACCTCCTGTGGCAGGGCGGCTCCTTTCAACTCAAACACAGTATTGCAATGACAACGAAGTTCCAAAGAGAAAAAATTGTTCAACGTAGTTCTGATCCTCTCCCTCTGAATTCTAAAGCTGAATTTGAATATTACCTTTAAGTAGAATAAGAAAATGTGTTTTCTTTACTGATAAACTACACAAGTGTTTGCTAAATGTAGAACAGACATTAATTTACCTAGAGCTTAATATACCAAACACATAAATTAGAAAAACATTAAGTTCATTTAGGGACATCAAGAGGCAAAGAATATAAGTTCCTGACTATTTTCTTTAGTCATGATCTGTTGAAAATAATATAGTGTCTTTTAAAAACTAGTTGAGCTTCAGATTTTAACTACAAATAGAACAGCATGTATTCATCCTTAGTTCTGATTTTAATTCCTCTTGCTGATTTTTTCTGTTGCCTTTGGCTACTAGACTCCAGGGGCTTACAGTGTCCAGAATGTCTTTCTCTGTGAAGACAGTTATACACTGTAACCTAATTACTTCTCAATTTTTATCTATTTTTATTTTGTAATAAGCCACATGTAATGAGTTTTCCTACACAATACTTTCCTATACAAAATATTTCCTTCTAACACACAATATATGTTTTAAACTTTTATCTCCTTCTTTCTCAGTTTCCTGACATTGCAGTTGGAAAAGGAAGGAACAAAATCATAGACATAATTACTTTTACAGATATTGCATAGATGTAAAAATACGTCCTTACTTAACCTGTTTACCTGGACTTCAGCAAAGCATTCAGCACTGTTTCCCACAGCCTTCCCTGGACAAACTGGAAAGATAAAGGTTGGGTCTGTGGTCTATGAGGTGTTTAGGAAATTGGCTAACAGGTCACAGCCACAGGGTGCTAATCAATGGCTTTTACTCAAGGTGGAAACCTGTCACAATGTGGGGTCCCCCAGGGATCAACACGGGTCCCATGCTGTTCAACATCTTCATAAATTATCTGGATGAATGGATTGAAAGCACCTTCATCAAGTTTGCTGATGACACCAAACTGGGTGGTGAACATAAAAGAACAGCAACCATCTTACAGAGATACCTGGGTGGGCTGGAAGAGCGAGCTAGCAAGAACAGTATGAAGTTTAACAAAGACAAGTGCAAAGTCCTGCACCTGAAAGGAAATAACCAAAAACCCTGCTACAGACTAGGATGTGTGTGGCTGGGGAGCAGCTTTGCTCAAAGGGACCTGAGGGTCCTGCTGGACACCAAGCTGAATATGAGTCAACAACATGCTGCTGCTGCAGCGAAGGCACATTGGATACTGGGCTGCATCTGCCCAGGAATTAAATTATTTGAAAAATTACTCCATTTAATTTGCTTTTTCTTCGGGGACATATATTTTTGTTGCACATACATATATACAATAAATATTATTAGGAAAGTTTAAAATTAACATTCTCCATCTATACTACAATAATGCTGTTAACAGGAGGAATATGGAACAGAGATGACTATCATGAAAAATCAGGCTTAGCTGATCAGAATTAAAGATCAAAATATTTTAAAATAAAATGTTTGATTTGATACTCTGCTCAGTGCTTCTGTAATTTCACAAAAGAAAGTGGTGTGCAATGTTTTTTGATAGATTCCTGCCTTTTCATGTGGAAATTATATTCTAAGAAATGCTGTAAGAAGGGCCTCAGTGTTATCTGACATAAAATATTCAGTCAGTTCATAACAGGATTATTTGTCCTAAAGAAAAGTCCAGGTAAATTCTGTTCCTGGGGGAAAATAGAAGTGCCAGCAGGCAGAGGGACTGCAATAAGGACTGTCTGTTATACACTAAGTCCTATGTCCTCTTACCCTGGCAATTTTGGTTTGTTTTAGTTTGGGGTTTTTTTTGTTTGTTTTGTTTTCACAGTATTTATTGATAATATAAAGTAGGGAAAAACACATTTAAAAGACCAGATCTTTGGAAAGAAGAGAGGGAGGAGGTGAAAAAGTGGAAAAAATAATGGTCTTCAGAATGCACTAGTCTTTAAATGGCACAGGGAATGCAAGCAGACTGTAACATCTCTTGAGACAGTTTGGGATGTTATTCTGCCTTCTGGGACCTCATTTACCAGCCCCGCATCCTCTGTGATACATCACCTGAATACTGCAACAAATGTCTGGATGGGATATATGCAAAGCTCCAGAGTGAACCTCCTTGCAGTCTTCACGTAGGCTTGACTGCACTCAGAAGCATGACAGTTATAGATAATTCTCTGGGATGATTTGGGGTTATGCTACGTTGAACATGTGTCAATGCGTGATTTAATGATTTTCTAGAAATTAAAGCTAAGTCATGACTAAGATGTTGGTCTCAGGAAGGTACGTAGTAAAAGTCTGCATAATTCTTTTTCAGAAGAATAACAAAGGTTCTTACATATTTTAATATCTCGTGTAGATGAGATAGCCTGACACACCCAAATAATGATGCTGAACACGAAGAGCAGTATACACAAGCCATCTCCATATTCAAACCACTGTAAACTTAAACCATGCTACTTTAATCTTACTGGAATTCACTCTGTATTACAGTTGCTAGATGCCCTTTTAACTCCTTTTTAAGTCTTGGTTAAAGGTATTTATACTGAATTAATCACTTCAATTTTATTTTACTCCATTACTTCCTTTACATGTTGCAGACCTTAGCATTATGTATTTCTACAGCAGTACCCTCTTTCTCCACACACACCCCTCCCTCAGCCATTTGGCCTCCCATGCTCTAACTTCTTTCTAGAATTGTTGTGTTTTGACTACTTCTTTGTGTGGCATATTACCTGATAGCGCAGGCGGCTTCTTACTTATACCACAGGACAAAACATTACATTTGCAAAATACCATACATACCACTGACTACAGACTTCAAAACTTTGGGGAAGAGTCCACCATGTAGCATCTGTTAATGTCAGTGCAAACAAGGAAACCAAATACTTCACTGGCTTTCAACAACTTTTCTTGTATTTTAAATCGGGTTTGTGTGGGAGGAGTTTTGATAGTTTCTCAAAAAGCCAAATTCAGAAAAGAAAAATAACAGTTAAGGGTCTTGCAGAATACTCTAAGGCCATCACAGAAATACAGATACACTTAAATATTTTCTCTTTTGAATAAACCCCTGCATTCCCTGCACTGATAGATGAAAATCTGGTCATGAGCCGTCAGTGTGCACTGGCAGCCCAAAAAGCCAATCGTATCCTGGGCTGTATCCAGAGAAATGTGTCCAGCAGGTCGAGGGAGAGGATTCTCCCCCTGTACTCTGCTCTGGTGAGACCCCACCTGGAGTGCTGCATCCGGCTCTAGAGCCCCCAGCATAAGAAAGATATAGACTGGTTGGAGTAAGTCCAGAGGAGACCATGAAGACTATTGGGAGCTGGAGCACCTCTCTTAGGAAGACAGGCTGGAAGAGTTGGGCTTGTTCAGCCTGGAGAAGAGAAGGCTCCGGGGAGACCTTATTTCACCTTCCAGTACCTGAAGGGGCCTACAAGGAAGCTAGAGGGGTACTTTTTACAAGGGCAGGTAGTGACAGGAAAAGGGGGAATGGGCTTAAATTGAAAAAGATTTAGATTAGGTATCAGCAAAATTTCTTCCCAGAGAGGGTGGTGAGGCACTGAAACATGTTACCCAGAGATGTTGTGGATGCTCCATCCCTGGATGTCTTCAAGGCCAGGCTGGATGAGGCTTCGAGCAACCTGGTCTAGTGGAAGGTGTCCCTGCCCATGGCAGGGGGGTTGGAACTAGATGGTCTTTAAGGTCCCTTCCAACCCAAACCATTCTGTGATTCTATGATTCAGTTTTCTAGAGCAACTCGTTGTATTATAATGATTAAATTTACCAAGTGTTTATCATATATTGTTTTTATCCAGCACAATATGAGTGTGAATACACGAATAGTTAAATGCTATTCAACCTTTACTGTAAGTTTTGTTAACTCACTGCACATTTTGAGTTCTTCAACTCTATGTTATTTCCTAACAGTCACCAACTTGGAGTTTGTTCCTCACACTCATAAAATTTTTTATTATTGTAATTTCCCTTTGTGTAATGCTTCTTAAATTTCATTTACTCTTATGCTAATTTTTCTAGTTTAATAAATGCTTCTGAAGGTTTCTGGGTGCTGTACAAACACATGAAGCATTTCAGTTGGATTAGTAATTGTCCCTAGGGACTCCTCAAAAAAGAAAAATAAATATCTCCATTGTATACTAGACCAGATTCTGCAAACCATCTCTGTCTAATGAAAATATTAGTGGTTGCAAGTCACAACTTCTTCATAAATAACCCCTAGAGAGTAACCCCTAACATAGCTTTTTTTTTCAGAGGCACAGATTGCCCAAAGCTTCTCATTACTGCCTCGTCTCCAATATAACTACTTATTATCTGTGATAATATGAAATATTTATATTTCTATAGTATTGACACTGATATAGATATGGCCATAGTAATTTCCAATATTTAATGTAGCTCCTACCATAGAGTGACACTAGAGAGAACAATGTTCTGATTTTTTTATTTTTTCATAAACGTAACATACTACAAATGCTGACAGTGATTTAGAAGAAAAATTATAACCCAAAATTTCTCACAAATAAATTTGTTTCTCTGAATATTTTGCACTTATGTAAACAAAATTGAAAAAGAACCTAGTTAAATAATATTCAGATGCAGAATATTTTAAAATATTATTTTAATATGTACAAATATATAATAATCTTAACTTTATTTTGCACCCCCACTTACTTTGCATGTTACAAAGCTTAGCATTATATCACAAATTCTTTAAAAATTTGGGTTATCAGATATATTAGAGTTCAGAAGTGATATCTCTAATATGTATGTCCCAGTGTTGTTGGCATCTGTTTGTCCGAATATGTGAACTTTTAAATTGTTAAATAAAAGCAAACCCCAAGCAAGAAAACACCCAACAAATCCATAGACCTACCTTTCTAAAAGATTCAACTGGCCAATAATTAGGAGACATGGTACAAAGCTTATCTAAAAAAAGAAGGAAAACTTCAGGGCTCTCTCGTCTTAGTCTGAAAAAGCAAATACTTCTTTGTGTTATCACTCAGGTCAATTTATTAATTCTCGAATGTTCTCAATGTGCAAGGCAGTTCATGAGAAATCATAAGAAAAGAGCACAGTTGGTCTCCGTTGCTCTTCAAAGGCAATGGTAGAAGAAAGCATAGTTTTGCTCTTGTTGTGGAGGTCATCCAGAGGTTGTCATGCCTACAAATTACTCAAAAAAAACCCCAACCACCCAAGTAACCAAAAAAAAAAAAAACCCCTCCAAAGCTCTGTCACTGCACAGCATCACTGTGACCCGATCTCAAATAGGCATATGTGAATATTTCAGAGTTCGCTTAGACTTACGTTCACTCCTGAGAACCAGCATGTAGTCTATGCAAAATTAATACTCTACTCGGAAAGCAAAACAAAAATTTAGTGGATCATACACTAGTAATGGAGTCACTGTACAATCTCCAAATACATTTACAGTTTGTTTTAAGCGATTATACTAAACATAGATGCTGATAGCTAGTGTTGTGTTTGCTATAAGTTAAACTATCTGGTAAGCCTATCTGCAAAAGAAACAAAAAGAAAGAGAGAATTAGCTGACAACATTTTACACCAGTGAAAGTAATTTTCCTTTATAAAAAATTACTAAAATGTCTGTTAGTTTTTGTATTGCAGTTGTCAAACATGCAGAAAGAAACCTCTTATATTGCTATTGTGCACTATCTATCCTTAATATTTTTTAAAAGTTTGTGAATCAGACTTTTGTGTTTAATAATATTGGCTGTTTCATTATACATTTCAATTTGTTGGTGTCTGTTTGTTGTTGATCATCTTATGCTTGAATTGTAAGAGCTTTAGTGTAAAGATTCTTTTGGACTGTGCAAAAGTTACGCTTATAGATAGGCTTTCAATATGCAATTTTTAAAACACTAACAGTTTTAATCATTTTAACAAAAGGAAGGTTCCTGAAGTCTGTCCCTTAGTCAAATATTCTGATCTTCTATATACAACATTGCAAAAACCTGCTTTCTCTCTTTGAATGTCTTCTATCTTACTGAAATAATTACAGCAAAGAAATTAACATAAATTAAATTAAACTCAAAAGCCTGCACCATGATAATTTATTACTGTCCTTTTATATTTCTATTAGGTCAAATCAGTATTTAAAAAAAAAAAAAACACATAATACTCAGTTTAACAAATATATATCGTGGTAGATATATTTTAAATTCCAAAACATAAGGATCATTAGATGATGAATTACAATTATTCTCTTTGCACATATATGCACGCACATGTACACACAAAAGAAAAGCTGAAGTACCAAACATTAATAAATTGATTTTACCTTTGTAACAGTGGAATTATTAAATTATTGCAGAATTTAAAAACTGTGTTAATTTGAAGGTGTAACGAGTCAGCTAAAGCAATTGATTTAATACTTGTCCATGTAATTGTACTTCTTTTGACAGCACAGTTGTTATTCATATAATACTTTTACTATATTGAGGTCATAATACATTACTTGGTTGGCATATTTAAAAAAGATTTTGAGGAACCATAATTTAGATTTTGTTTCTGCTATTTCTGTTGAATATTACACCTTCTCAGTCTTTTTTTACCCCATGTATACTTCAGTGTGACTACTGTGATATTTCCTATTTCTCAAATCCCTCTTCTTGCCATGTATGTGATATATATTGTATATGACCCACCAGTATGGGTCGCTTTCTCCAGTATTATAAACCTATTGACCACTAGCTATATATTATATTGGTCCTTCTCTAATTTTCCCCTTAAAACAGACCATTAGAATAGAGGAATGATACAGATTATTTTACAACAAAGTATTAGTTGTTTGACACTGAAAATAAGTTGGATTTCACCTCAAGGTGCTAAGCTTTGATTTGAGAGGTGCACCTTGCACCAGTTCAAGAAGCTTTCTAATTTAGTTAGATTAAAAGCTGTTAACGCTCAAAATCCTTCATGTAGACAAAGAGAAAACACACTATATAAAACCAATAATTTATTGTTAGTATAGTAAAAAACAACATTCTAATCTAAGACATTATTAGTCCAGATCTAATTATTTGGAAAGAAAACAAACACTTGTATGCAGAAAAATATTTAATAATGTTAATAATTCAGTAAGAATTGTTGTACATATACCTTCTAGTTTGTACCTTTTTTCCTGATTGTATGCTCATCTTTCCATGACCCTTCTGGGTTGTAAGACTGATGGCTTCATTCTGGTGTTGGTCTGTTACAGCAAACTATCAATATCTGGGGTCTTCATGGGGAGGAATCTAAAGCTGATACTTTCTTCTACCTCTTCCCTGCTCCTTCCTCCTTATTTTACATGCCCCGGATTCACCTGGGCCCATTATTATATGCTTTCTAACATGCTTTATAAACTTTTCTTTCTTCATTGGTCTGCAGCTTCACATTACATCGGAAGTTCATATATATGGCACCTTTTATAGCTATCAGATGCTGTTAGATATCTGAGTTCTTTTTGATCCCCCTAAAACCAAACCAGTTTTGTCTAGCTCTAGTCCGCATTTACTTAACTGACGTCTAGAGAGTTGCTTATAGCCGTGAGGTCTCCAGTGTCCAGTCTTTGTCCCCTCTCTTCTCATCACATACCAATACTCATTTGTGCTGGATCTTGTGTCTCCACTTGAGCTCTCTGCTCTTATACCAGGTCTCTATTTCTCTATACTCTCTCACTGTGTTACTCATAAATGCCTCATTCTAGAATAACGAGTTGTTACTGTCATCTATATAAAACTATAGTAATTCCACACAAAGATAAACTAATTTAAAAATATTAGTCATAGCTACTTGGTCAGTTAGAAAGGTGATGGTTACAGCTAAACTAAGTAAAACAAATCTGGAGGCAAGTTAAGAAAAGTTCAGACAGAGGAAACCTGGCAAGTCCTAAGGCCTTGCAAACTCAGTACATAGACAATGGCAGTCCTTCTCATACTTTCTACTTTCATTTTTACAGAGACCCAGGTAGTAATTTGTGTACAGAATTTGTTTTAAATGTGTCCCATTCCTCAGCCCCTGGACCCCAGGAGCTTGTAGCCTCACATTATCCTGGGTGGGCATTAGTACATTCAGGGAGCAGGCCTCTCATAAGGGAATGGTCTCAGTGTGGGGTGCAGCAGGGATGGTCTTAACCCCCAGCTCCACTGTCTCCACCTTTCTCAGCCTCATTTTGTAGGCTCAGATCTGCACCCTGCTCCTTTGGCACCTGGGGGTCCCATACCATTGCCTGGACTACTGATAAGGTCTTCTCAGCAGCTTCACTATTACCTGTTAAGTTTGTCTTTTAATTCTTTATTTTCAGTCATATATAATAGAATCTTTGGGTTTCATCCGCACACTTCTTGATATTGTATAACCCTTATAACTTGTAGAGCTGGAAATCCCTCTGGAATCCTTCCCTCTCCTAGTTTAGTTTGATTTTCTTTGTTTCAGTTTCTAATTTTTAATTTTCTGCCTGTGGAATGTGATTCTCCCCTTAGTCTATTTGCTACTAACCACCCTGCCCACAGTCGTGCACAGTTTACGGCATTTTGGGAGAAAAATTGAAACTTGGTGGTTTTCTTAAATTTTGCAAACTCTTACTCAGCTTGCTTGATAGTTTTGCAAGACTCCAGATCCCAAAGATTTGGTTCCCACTGGAAAATGAAGTTTCTCAACTCTGTAATTTCTCTGTAATTAATTGTGTGTTTTATTGGGAGATATTCATCCTGAGGTTAGTATGACACAATTGTACTCTTAATTGCAGTGTTTTCTTTTCTTTTGCTTTGGTTTTATTTTCTTAGCTGCTTTATAAGTGTGTCTGGCTTTTTGTTCTTTCTAAAAAAAAATGACCCAAATTAGGATGCAAACAACCAGGGAGCTGGTGAAGCCAGTGGTGGGGAAGGGAAGAAGGGAGGAGGAGGAAGCAGGGAGTTCTTCCAGAGGTCCTGCATAAATATGGCCACTGAGTCAGAGCTAGTTGGGATTTTATCTCCTCATATAAAAAACAGTTTTTTAGCTTCTCCAAGACATATTGGTCTTTCCGTAAATTCCACTTTGGCAAGAATTTCCTCTCATCTCTAAATGTAAACTGTTTCTTCCCCCAGGACAAAGACAGAGAACACATTAACTCTGGGTTATTCTGTCTCAAAAGTTCTCATTAACTTCTTTCTTTCATTTTCAGCACATCCATAGAATTGTCTGCTCAGATTCATACTAAAAAGAAGATAAATTAATATATGTCTTTTTGGTTGGTTGGGTTTTGTTTGCCTCTTTTTTTTTTTGGTTGGTTTGTGTTTGGGTTTTTTTGGTTGGTTGGTTGTTTTTGTTTTGTTGTTTTGTTTTTGTTTTTTTTGTTTGTGTGTTTGTTTTTTTAATCTTGACATCAGTAATTATACCAGTGTGTTTTCCATCTCGGTATATTCTATGGAAATACATTGAAGTAGCGTGTTTATGGAAATTTATGCTGCATTTACCTAATGTTATAGTTGCACTGGCACAGAGTTAATTTTCCTCCTAGTAGCTGGCACAGTGCCGTGTTTTGGATTTAGCATGAGAATAACCTGATAACGCACTGATGTTTTGGTAGTTGCTAAGCGGTGCTTACACCAAGTCAAGGGATTTTGCAGCTTCCCATGTTCTGCCATGGAAGAGGTGCACAAGAAACAGGGAAGGAGTACAGACAAGACAGCTGACCCAAACTAGCCAAAGAAACATTCCACACCATATGACATCATACTCTGAATATAAATTAGGGCGAGTTGGCACAAGGTAGCAATTGCTGCTCCAGAACTGGCTGAGAGTCCATCAGCATGTGGTGAGAGGTTGCATCACTTTTTTTATTGTGGGTTTTGTTTCTCTCTCTCTCTTTTTTTCTTTTGTTTTTCATTACAATTTTTATTTTAATTATTATTTTATTTCATTTCAATCAATAAACTGTTCTTGTGTCAACCTACAAGGTTTCTTACTTTTGCCCTTCCGACTCTCTCCCCCCTTCCACTGGGGGTGGGAGGGTGAGTGAGTGGCTATTTGGTGCTTGGTTACAGGCTGAGGTTAAACCATGACAACCACATGCTAAAGATACCTATTTGGGATTATATTTGTTCTTCTATGACTGTCTTCTGACAAGAAAGACTGTTCTACATATCCCAGAACATTATTTCTGTAGTTAAATACTGGTGTATTAGTGTCTCGGAGTTCCTGCTCTTTGAGAGAAGGCAAGCAGGAAGTTCAGGCTGACAACAGGGCAGGCAGGGGAGTCTCCCAGCTGCAAAAACACAGTCCCACATCTGAGGGTCCAGGGTTCAAGTCC
>NW_010223690.1:0-6858 GCF_000690775.1 Eurypyga helias | reverse complement strand
TGTGGGAGCTGCACCCCGGGAGAGGAGCTCCTCGGCTCCATGACAGAGCTCCAGGAGGAGGTGAGTAGGTTGAAGAGTACTGGGGACTGTGAGAGAGAGTGAGAGTGCTGGAACTGCACCCTACCTTCCTTGGGACAGGGCGCACAGGCAGACCGCGACTGAGGGGATGATAAACTCCTGAGCGTGTTTGAGACTTGCTGCTCCAGTTGGATGTGCATAAATCTATGGGGTCCGATGGGATCATCCCAGAGTACTGAGAGAGCTGGCCAGTGTCATTGCAGGACCTCTCTCCATCATTTTTCAACAATCTTGGGAGTCTGGAGGGGTCCCAGTTGACTGGAAGCTGCAAAATTGCCCCGTTTTCAAGGGTGATTACAGGCCTGACAGTTTTACTTCAGTGCCTGGTAAAATTATGGCGAAGGTTAATGAAAAACACTAGAGAGACCATGCAGTCATTGGTCATAGCCAGCATGGGTTCATGAGGGGCAAGTCCTGCTTAACCAACTTAATCTTCTTTTATGACAAGGTGTCGTTGGCCAAGTGATGCCAGTAGATGTGGTGGTTTTGGATTTTAGTGGTGTTTAATACAGTATTCTTCTGGATGAACTGTCCAGCACACAGCTAGGCAAGTGAGAGGAGGGGGAAGAGATCAGGGGTTTTGGATTGATGGCAAGCGGAATATGAGCCAACAGTGTGCCTTGGCAGCCAGAAGGGCCAACTATGTCCTGGGGTACTTCAAGCACACCATAGCTAGCTGGTTGAGGGAGGTGATTATCCCGCTCCATACTGCACTGGAGTGGCCCCACCTTGGGGTGTGTGTGTTATTATTAATATTACTATTTTATTCAATTATTAAATTGTTCTTGTATCAATCTGTGGACTTCCTTGTCTACTCCTCTGATTCTCCTCCCCTGGAACGAGGAGGTACTTAAAGAAGGAAATCTGTTTTGGTACTTAATTGCTGCACACTTGAGTACTGTGTGCAGTTTTGGGTGCCTCAATATAAGGAGGACATCGAACTACTAGAGTGTGTCTAGAGAAGGGTGATCAAGATGGTGAAAGGCCTCAAGGGCAAGACTTGGGAGGAGCAGATGAGGTCACTTGGTCTGCTGAGCTTGGAGAAGCCTGAGGGGTGACTTCATCGCAGTCTACAACTTCCTCATGGGGGGCACTGAAGGGGAAGGTGTGATTTCCAATTCCTGGTGAACAGCTATATGATATGAGGAATTGGATGAAGCTGCATCAGTGAAAGTTCAGATTGGACATTAGGAAAAGGTTCTTCACTGGGAGAGTCTCTCCTGGGAAGTGATCACAGCACTGAGCCTGTCATAGTTCAAGGACTGTCTGGATGATGCTCTTTGTTGTATAGTTTGTTTTTATGTAGTCTTGTGAGGACCAGGGTGTTGAACTCAATGATCCTAATGGGTCCCTTCCAACTTGAGAGATTCTATAAATAACAGTATCTGGAGGCTGAAATAAATACATGTATTGTAAAGAGAACTTGGTACAGACAAGACCTGGCACAAGAAGTCACAGTGTATGCAGGACACAACGAACACTACACATCATCAGGGAAGAATCCTATTACCCTTTTCCCAGCACGTTTCTGTGTTATCACAGGAATAATTAATAAACAGTGTGATTCTGAACTACTTTTCCAGCAGAGATGGCTTACACTCTTCCCAAAACTATTTTTTTTTCACTTTCCTAGGATACCAAATCCTTATTTCTTAATATGGTCTTACTCTATCTGAAACAGGAATTATATAGCTTGAGATGCACGTACCCTAATGCCTGCTGTAAGCCTTCCTCAGTTGTAAACCACAAAGTCCTTAAGAAATATCTTTCAGAGAAGTGCAACGCCACGTATGATACTTCTACCTGAAAAAATACCCTTAATTAGATAGAAAGCTGATAATTTTTGCTTGATCAAGACAGTAAGGATTTGATGCAAAATAGCCTGTGTGTCATGAGGAATTAAATGTATCTTTGGTTTGCTGTTACTGTGTGCATCTAGAGATACCTTTAATAATTGTGACTTTATACAATTTCATTTCACCAGTATTATTATTCTGTGGTGACACATAAAATCATTTTACAAAGAAATTACAAGCACTAAGAAGGTACATAGATTTTTGAGTTTCCTTTAATTTTATCTTTTATATTTATCTTCAGTATAAGGAATGTGTAAAGGAAAAGAAAAATTGATCAATAAAATCTTATGCAAACTAGTGTAGTTCTTCAAAAAGAAGACAGGTGTGATCATGTTAAAGAGTATAGGCAACTTTTTTGAAGATAAAGGGGTGGGGTATTTTTGTTTTGTTTTTAAGAAAAAAATGTAGGTAAAGCATTCCTGTTACATGGTCTCAACCTTTTATTACAGCTATAGAAGGACTATACCATTAACTTCCTGATTTCCAAGCAAATGCCACTTGTGCCAATCATATGCTACTAATTCCCTTTACTCTGTATTCTAGGCAAAAGGGCATGTGTATGATAGATAAGTGAAATCAGTTGTTCATTAAAGCCACAATAGTATGGCAATAACTGAGCTTTGATTCTTTCTATTGAGTTCTGTCACAGGAGTTTCTCAAAGCGATAAACTAAACCTTTAATGTACCAAAGTACATATATGACATCATACTTTCAATTCAGTAGAAATTTTGTTAACAACTTTACTACCAAGACACTGCATCTTTAAGCGTGTATTTCATCTGAAAGTCTGTATTTAATCATATCACCCTATAAAAGTGTTTGAAATCGGGGACACTCCCTAGTACAGCTGTAGTATGCTATGGATACTTCTGAATCAGCATTACCAGTGTCCTGTCTCTTGTATTCAGACCTAAATAGGAGCACTTGCAAACTTCAGGCAAACTGCTAAAGGGTTAAAGTTAAAACAGTGTGGTAAGTCTGTTCAACACTACTATGGAGTCACTTGCTCAGAAGGCAAGCAGCCTTTAGGTTCTGGTTAGCTGAAGTATGTTGAGCTACAGCAAATTTAAGTCAGCACATACTTTTGGTCATGGCCCATGTATTTAGAAGTAAAAGGGAGGGGGGAGGAAGAAAACTAATTATTTCCAAAAAAAGATCCATCTCTTGAGATGTCTACTTAGCCCTAATTCGGAACAAACTCTTGATTCAACAGATTACATGAATGGAATTGACACATTTTTATTCTTGACAAACAAATGTCTTCCTAGGTTGTTTAGGGTAAAAAGCAAGATTTGGAGGGGGTTTTTCTTTCCAGAACTGGGATGTTTTGAAATGACTACTTTTCAGAACTGATAATGCTAGCAAACAAAAGAGGTTTCTAAAAGATTTTATAGCTCTCTTTCCATAACTAAAACCATGATAAAATGCTGAATGGAAAACATACCTAAATTCAAAATGTAGCATTTAGGTGGGAAATTTCTCAAGTTTTGTTACAAATTTTATCTAACATGTTTATGGAGAAACACTTCTCCTTTATTGTGTATGTTGGGGTTTTCTGCATTAGGCAAAACTGTTTAGTTAAATTTTTGTTGCTGTTATGATTCTGAGGCCAAAAGCAGAATTAAGCAAGATTCAAACATTTTTTTCTGCTTCCCAAACAAGAACAGAAGTCAAAAAGCCCTCAGAAGTTTGAGCCTGTTCTTTCTCTGCAAATCAATGCCTCCCATTTCAAATCTTGGGCAGAAGAGGACATCACAGGGGTGTTCATTTTCCATATATGTGGTGGAAAGCCAAGGTCAGTAAAAATTTTAGGGACTTGAGTTGCAACAGAGGGCAGGGAGGTAGGACTCCACATGAGCAAAAACCCTGACAGTAGTGTCTTGCATGGTATAGAATTGTTTCCAGAAGGTATTTAAGAACAATACTCCGTTTGCATACTTCACTGGCCTCCAAAGGGGGGAGGCTCATTAAGGACCCTAATTCTGTCATATTAATATCTCTGATATTTAGGTACAGAGCTTGTTCAAAAAAGAGAGAATGAAAAGGCAGTCTTTTTGTATGCTATAAAACCACTTGTCCAAACACACAGAAATGACAGGGAATCAGACCTGAAATTTGGATACTGACTGGTCTACACCATGCTTATCAGATCTTCAGGAGTCTACTGGTTGAAGGACAAAGTAAGAATTAAAAATTATCTGAGAAATTGGAGATGAGGATTGGAAAAACAGAATCCCATTCAACAGGAAGAGTGCAAAGTCATGCTTCCACAGACTCATGAGTTCTGTCCTCTGAAGATGCAAGGTATGGGTGTTACTTTGCATCACAATTAGGACGTTACTCATTGATGTCATATTACTAGGAGCAGACAAGCACTACACTTGCAGAGAAAGAAAAGGCTACCTTATAAAACACAATGGAAGACTTATTTCACCTAAGACCAAGAGCATTGTTTGAACTCTTGGCAGTGTAGTTCAAGAAATTTGTAGACCATTTGGAAATAATTCAAAGGGAAGCAGTATAAATTATTTGAGATGAAATGTAAGTAGGTTTTTAATCAATGGCTTAAGAGCATCAGGACAGGAACTGTACTCCACACAGCACTCCACAAATTAGAAAATAAAGCTGAAAGGGAGATGCTTAAAGGAGAGAAAATTTATTTAAAGGGTAGAATATACAGAAATGGTCTTAAAATATGTTCTACTTCATCTTCATGTATTCTCCATGTTCACTGGGGATAGAGCAAGAAAGTAGAAAAAGGAGGGGAAAAATTGGACTAGGCAATATTTCCTGACAATAAAAATAGCAAAGCGGTGGAACAGATTGCTTGGAAAGATGCTGTAGTCTTCAACATCAGAAGTCTGATGTTCCCAGCAAAAAAGGCTGGGAAAAACAAAAGCGGAAACAAACCTGTTCAGAATGACATAGATATGCTTTGGCACAGGAAAGTTAGATGATCTTTTTCTGGGATTCTGAAAAAGGTTTGTTAGGGACTACCTAATCACACTTCACAAGTATATAAACCTATAATACCAAAAGTACTTCAGAATGAAAAGTAATTTTCCTATTAGATTTATTTAACTGCTTAAATAGAGCCAAAAGGAAAAAAAAAAAATCACAATGACCAAACCTCTGTGTATTAAAAGTACATACATGCCAACAAATCTGCAAGGGTTTTCTTTTTCCCCTTTAAATGTACTGAAAGATACATGAAATGCTAGCAAACTGCAAGCAGATTCTAAAAGCACACCAATAAGTAATTTACGATAAATTTTATTCACTCAACATATAGGCAAGCTTCTACTCTAATTCCTTAGAGCTGGAGTCTTCCAACTGTAAATGGGTTGGTCCTGCAGGATATCAAGATATTTTCTGTAGTCTCTTCAACACTGTTTGGAACTAACCCCATTTTGGAGAAAGACACTGGAAAAAAAAAATCTTTTTTAGTGAGGACCTGGGAACCTCCTTTATACTCTTGGACTCTTCGTCTAGCCAGTTCTCCTAACTTGTGCTGAAAGCTAAAAATATCACACTGACTGTCAAAATGGAATTAGGTGGTGTGATCTGGCTGCACTGAGGAAAGAGAATTACCTATCACCAAGGGAGTTTAAGGGGATTACAGAAGAGCGCAGAAGTCTCATAGCACTCCTGCAATACAGGCACTGTTTTAAGTGTTGTGCAAGAAAAATACTGCTTTGGGATTAACAGAGACTACAAGCAATTCCATGTGTTTTAAAGCATGAAATCTAGCAGGAAAATCATGCTGGCTTTTAAATTTGAAACTCATTAGGCCTTTTGAAATTCATTAAATTATGGCTTCTAAATAAGCTATAAAAGACAGTTCAGAAACAGCCATCTTACTTTGACACCAGACGAGGATTTATTTGGTACATTTTTAGGCTAACTCATGTTTATTTGATTTAGTTCTTTTATAAATACGTCAGGACTTAATTTTACTATAAATGTCTGTGAAGAGGACATAGGATTGCAAACACTGAGCCCAAGAAAATGAAATACTGAACTTCGAACCAACAGGTCTTATCAATCTGGAGCTACACATCATATGAGTAGTAGAGACATGGACATTAAGCTGCTGTTTTTTTCTTAAAGCAAAGTTGCTCTTTGCCCTCTAAATACCAAATGGAGGTAAAGCACAAAATTCACCCCACACACCATTGAGAAAGATGGAAAACATGGGTAAAAGAACACATTTTAACCTAAAAATTAGGATTATTAATATCAACAGTACAGAGTGTCTAGAAATTTATTGTGCAAACCTGTCTGATAAAACTAATCTGTGTTTCCCTTCCTTCTATTACACTCTATCAGTCATTTTTACCCCAATGATAGTGTTGAGAAAGAATGATTAGATGTTACAAGTTACACAAGCAGCCCAATGCAGGTGCACTCTTGTGGGAGACAGGTAAGAAATGTCAATACCTCAAGACTACAACTAATTTAAACTTCTGATGACTCAAATACAGTTCTGGTATTTTATCTTCTTGCAGCAGCAAGTACGTTAGCCTGTAATATTAACCTCCCAGTGCTGCAACTGGTCCAAGTTAATTGGAGAATCAAATAATTAAGTTAGCATCATAGAAAAACAAAGGAATCTCATGCAATTTCAATGTCAGTATTATACAATGCTATCCTTTCATTATCTTGGAATAGCTAAATAGTTGATTTTATGTCCATTTCCAACTCCATTATGTGCACTTTGGCTGCAGTAAATAACATAATAAACAGCATACAATTTTCTATTGTTTTCAGATAGAGAAATTATTTGTTCTGTAATTCTTAACAGCAGAATCACAGAATGGTTTGCATTGGAAGGGAACCCAAATATCACCTAGTTCCAAACCCCTGCCATGGGCAGGGACACCTTCCACTAGACCAGGTTGCTCAAAGCCACCTCTAGCACGG